>NW_027175471.1:107500-122500 GCF_028021215.1 Eschrichtius robustus | reverse complement strand
GCTGCGTCCGAGGACCACGGACCCGCCCGCGCCATGAGGCAGGGGGCGGGAGACCGAGGGTCAGGGCCGGAGACCACCACCCCTGCCTTCCCCCACACCCCTCGACAGGCCGGGAGGGTGTGAAAAGAGAGGCGAGGGGCCCGCGGACAGAACGAGAAGAGCGGTCCCGTTCGCCAGGAACGTCCGTCCCTCGTCTAGCGCGACTTAGGTCCGGCCCAGGAGAGCGCGACATCACCACATCGATCAGTCAATCCAGCGAGCCAGGGGCCAGAAAGCCCCGAAGGGGAGGGGCACGGTGAGGACCATCATCCGAGGAGCCTGCTTCAGCCTCACCGGCAGCCGCAGCCCCAGCCCCCCCCCTACCACCTCCTTTTCTTTCTCTCAGGCAACACTGGCCGACGACCCCGCCAGGAGAACGCCTGACACGTGGCACGGAGCCTGCGGGGTGGGGCCGTCTCAGCCACCACCGGGTGCCTGCGGCGGGGGGTGGGAGTCACACGGGGTGGAAGACCCACGCGCCACCTCGCCCCGCCGCCCTCGGGTGAGCCAGAGACCGGAGGCGGCACCGCGGGCCGGGTCAGCCGGGCGCACACACGAGAGCCGGCGCGCAGGCCCAGGCGGGCGGCTCAAGCGGCAAGGGCCGGTTCGGGTGCCAGGCGGCAGTCCCAAGCCCAGAGCCCTGCATGCGTCCGGAGTCCCCAAGTCCTCAGCGACAGACGCCAAGGAAGACCGTGTCAGCACCTACCTGGTGGCAAAAAAGGCCCATTTCGGGCGAAAAAAATCACGACGCCCGGCAGCGGGGCCCATCCACGAATCGCAGGGGTGGTCCCCGGGACCTCGGTCCCGCCACCTGTCCCCAACACTTCCCCATCCACACCAGTCCCGGAGCTCTCGGGGCCATCTGGTCGACCCGAGGAGCGTGGTGGCAAAGTGGGGGCGGGGCGGGGCGGGGCGGGGCGGGGCGGGAGGGGCGGGAAAACGTGGGAGAGGCAGCGAGCGGGCCGGGGTCGCCCTCCCCAGTTCGCCCGCGCGGGCAGGTACCGGTCCCTCCGAGTCTCCGGGCGAGGACTTGGTTAGAGAAAAAGAAATATCCCACTCGGCCGCCTCCGACGAGCGGGCCCCACGAGGGACCGCGCCCGGGCCCAGGCCGCCCTATCCGGGCCACCCAGTAAGGCTCGGGCCGGTCCCCACCCCCCGGCGGGGACTCGCGGTGGAGGAGGGGGCGGGGCAGGGTGAGAAAAAGTCGCGTCCGCCGACCGGGAACCCACGTGGGCACGCTGAAGGGCCGGGTGCGCCCTCCCCGGCCACCCGCGCGAGCAGGGCCCGGTCCGTCCACGTCCCCGGACCCAGGGGGACTTGAAAACATTTTCCCAGGGAGGCGCCTCCCAGGCGACCGGAGCCCACGAGGGACCGCACCCGTGTTGGCCCTTGCCGGTCTCTCCGGGTCACCCCTCGCGGCCCAGGCCGGTCCCCACCTCTGGAGTCCGACTCGGAAAAACATCGGTCAGAAAGAATCCGACCACCGGGACCCACGCGCGCCCTCCACCGGCCTAAACGCACGGGCCCGGGCCGGTCCCCACCTCCGGAGCGGGGCGCTGTGGGGACCCGGGGAGGGAGGGGGTCGGGGAACGAACACTCCGAAGGGTGAGCCAGGAGAAGGCCCGACCGCCCATCCACAGGCGCTCCGGAGGGCGCGAAAGACCCTCTCCCTTCCCACCGCGGCGGCCCGGCCCAGGTCGGGTCGGATGGCCGGGTCGGTCCCCGCGGCCGGAGGGGCGCGGGCGGATGCTGGTCGACCAAGCCAGGCGGCCCCTCAAACCGGCTCGAGAGCGCGGCGACGGTCCCACCCTCACAGACCTGCACGCCCAATCTCAAGCGACAGCAGGAGGCGCCCACGCCTGGGCGCCACCGGGACAGTCGCCACCAGCGTCGCCTGGCTCCCGGAAATCTGCCTCGGGCCCGGCGGCCGAGTCACAGCCCTCACGAAGGTCGCCGGAGCTCCAGAGACAAGGGACAATATAAAAGCGGCCGCCAGGTGGCTCCTGACAACCGGCTCCAACGTCCCCGGGCCGGATCCCGGTCGCCGGCCGGCCACCGAGGACGCTGCAGCGCCGCCGGGCCGCCCAAACGCCCGAGCTCAGCCCGGGGCGAGGCGGCGGGCGTCTGGCGCGGCCCCGAGGCGTCCGTCTCGGAGCTAGCCCCCGGGTCGGCACGACACGGCGCGACCCCGGCAGCAGACGGGGTGGGGGGGCGGGGGAAGCCGGGAAGATGTCGCCGGGAGGCTGCCTCGGAGGAGACGCGCTCCCCACGCGATTCCTGGGCGGGGGGAAATCCCACGGAGACGCCGGCGGTGCCCGGGGAGGCTGGCACGGGCTGCCCAGAGGGGCACGAGCAAGATCCCCGGCTGCCCGGACGGAGGGAGGGAGGGAGGAAGGGAAGGCGGGGACTGGCAAACCGAAACCAGGCCAGCGCTCAGAGAACAACGCAGGAATGCATCCTTTCTCGAACGGAGGAGGTCTTTCGGAAGCAGACACGCAAAGCCCAGAAGCTAGAAAGGAAAGGAAGGATACACTCTGACCCCCACACAAGTGGAAATAAACATCTATCTGTGCCTAGACGGCGACAAAGTCCAAAGACAACACATGGGTGCGTGGGTGGGGGGGAAATGCACTTGCGGTCACGAGAACATGGATTTCAAAATGGACTGACCACAACCACGGGCGGGGGGGGGGGGGGGGGTGAGGCAGGCGGGGGTTGGGGGAATGCGGGCGGGTGGGGGTGGGGGGGCAGGGGGCGAGGGTGGAGTCCATAGCCATCCACTAAAGAAGCTGAGTTCCGGTACATCTACACAATGCAACACTCTGAGCGCGAGCGGGTGCGTGTGCGTGGGGGTGGGGGTGTGTGTGTGTGGAGTGCGGTAAGTATCGACAACCAACCGTAGTCCCACCAAGACCACACCAAACCATACCAGCAAAGAAGTCAAGCTGTAGAACTACTCTGGCCTTGAAAACAAAGGAAAAAGCACGCACGGATAACATACATACACGTATTACCTATGCTCGTGGCGCACGTATACATGGACCTATAAAGGCCTAGGACAAGCCCAAGCATATCCCGTAAGGGGAGCCTATCCAAAACAGACCGAGGCCTCACACAATTCAGCCTCCAGAAAACAAGCAACCCAGTGAGAAAAGTGGGCAGGAGGCCCGAACAGAACATGTTCATTAATTAGGAGAAAAAAAAAAAAAGAAAGGAAAGAAAACAACTTTTTTTAGTAAAAAAAACAAAGCAAAACGGAAACACAACAACAAAACAAACAAAAATGAAACACAAAACATTTTTTTAGTTAAGAAAAATAAATGGGGAACCAAAGAAGCGCACGCATTTCTCTTGACAAAGATATTCGGACAGGCCCAGGATCTGGAGTTGCGACAGCAAGTTCGTAAAGGCAGAAAAAGTGGCTCCTGATCGAACACGTATTTTTCAAGCTGAGAGAGACCACCACCACCGTGGCATGCTGGAGGACTCAGAGATGTCACCTGGCGGGTGACAGAATGGCTCTCCGACAAAAGACAGCAGTATGGAAAACAGTACGGAAGTCCCTCAAAACACTGCACACAAAACTACCATGCGACCCAGTAACTCCACTAAGTGCCCACGGAGGGGGTGAAGAAGACATGTAACATGTCTATCTGTATCAACACCCACACCTATGTAGCTATAGGTACGGACACACTGTTAGCGCTCTCTGTGTCCGTACGTGTATATCTATGAGGAGAGAGAGAGAGAGAGAGAGAGAGAGAGAGAGAGAGAGAGAGAGAGAGGGAGAGAGAGGGAGAGAGAGGGAGAGAGAGGGAGAGAGAGGGAGAGAGAGAGAAACAGAGAGACAAAGAGTGGACAGTCACGTGAGTGCAATAGGTAAGGGAGATTAAGGCAACAAACAAACTCCCAACAGTGGTTTTGTAAGTCAACAATCAAGATTTCGATATCATGATGTCATCAAGCACCAGCACTTCTAAAGGGGCACAACGACACACAGGGCTCACTGGGCAGGGCAGTTCAGGACCCTAAAATGACCCTGAAAGCTGAAGCTCAAAAAAGCAATCTTGTTCACCTCCACGGGGGAAAAATACCGTTGTCCCACGACATTCAAAAATCGTACCAAAAGGGGGGGAAAAATAAAAAATCGTATCAAAACATTTAAAAACTCTCTTACTCACTCACCATTTAAAAGGTAGAGAATATAAAAAGAGCCAAACTACGATTTATTTAGTGGACTGTCATGGAAAGCATCGACATGAAAGCATCTGATTCATTTTGTAAAATCCTAGGAACAGCAGTTTTCAACAGTGCTCGCCTTCTTGGCGTGGTATCTTTTCTACCTCTGGATAAGCAGTCCTATTTTTTGTTTGTTTTTCTGTTTGTTTGTTTGTTGTTCCCCTAACTGAAGATCAGCCTCCAACACGATAACCCTTTGTGCTCTGTGGGTCCAGAACTATCTCTCGAAGTGCTTTTCTGAATGGGAACGTTTTCACCAACGTCATCGCCTGGAGACATCTTCAGCCTGTCCTCCCCCCCCTCCCCCCTCCCCCCTCCTCCTTTTTCTTCTTTGTATTCTTCAGCTCTCCTTGCGCTGGTCTCTCACACGGTGACAGTGTTGTCCTAGGCATGCTCAGGTGTCTCCTAACCCCATCCAAGTGGACTTCCAGTGTCATCATTTTGGGTTTCTTAGCCGCACTTTCGTCGTCCTCGGGCAATTCTTTCTTTTTATTTTCCACGGACGGGGGAGACCGGGGCTGGGGACAACACCACGACACACTGCGTGTGACCCGGAAAACAGACACATACACACCAGGCAATCACCGACAGGCTCTGAAAGAGGATCGGTCACTGGACACGGGGCACGCACGTTTGTTATTTGTGGAGTCATTGCAGACTGAACAGGCAGCAGCAAACTTTGGACTTCACGCAGCTACCGTTCATCAATTGTGGAAACTGACATTCGAAACACGTAGTTAGGCTCTTGGTGCGATTTCACCTAGTCATTGAAATGTGTACACACTGGAACCATGGAAAGTGAGACACCTCTCTCCTCTCTCTCTCTCTCTCTCTCTCTCTCTCTCTCTCTCTCTCTCTCTCTCTCTCTCTCTCCCCCTCCTTCCCTCCCTCCCTCCCTCCCTCCCTCACCTCATTTCTACCAAAGGTCGCCAAATGAAGACTCGTTTGTTTCCAAACCAAGTTTCCTTTCACTCAATTGGGTGGGAGCTTTCCCTAAGGATTGCATGGGAAGGTGTTATCCTCATTCGTTTTAGCAGTTTTCCTTAGAACTAGAAAATTAGAATTCTGCTGAACGATGAACATGCACCTCGCTTAAGTTTCTGCTAGGAAATCCATGCACCATGTTGATCGAATGAAAAGGAAAAGGATTTTTAGCAAGGTTTTTTTCTCCACTTCAGATGAATTTTACAGGGCGGGGAGGGGGGAGGCGAGGGGGGTCTCTGGTGTTTTTTTTTTAATTTTTAAAAAATTTTTATTCTTGGCTGTGTTGGGTCTTCGTTTCTGTGCAAGGGCCTTCTCCAGTTGCGGCAAGCGGGGGCCACTCTTCATCACGGTACGCGGGCCTCTTCACTATCGCGGCCTCTCTTGTTGCAGAGCACAGGCTCCAGACGCGCAGGCTCAGTAATTGTGGCTCACGGGCCTAGTTGCTCCGCGACATGTGGGATCTTCCCAGACCAGGGCCCGAACCCGTGTCCCCTGCATCAGCAGGCAGATTCTCAACCACTGCGCCACCAGGAAAGCCCAGGGTCTCTGTTTTTAATTTAAGGTCCTCTGAAACGTCAGTATGTGTTCGTGAACATACTCATGTGTACTATATTCCTCCATCCAATCGTCAGTCATCTGGCAGAAGGAGAGCCTCATCACCGGCAAACAACATTCCGACCCTTAATGAGAAAATATTTTTCTGGTGCTTTCGCCAAAAAATGCAAAGCCCCTTATTTAAGCTAATGACATTAAAAAGAAATCCTTAGTACCTAGGAACAGAACAAAGTGAAAGAAACACAATGCACAGACTTGGGGGAAGAAAGAAAGAAAGAGAGAGAGAGAGAGAGAGAGAGAGAGAGAGAGAGAGAGAGAGAGAGAGAGAAGAGAAGAAAAGAAAGAAAGAAAGAAAGAAAGAAAGAAAGAAAGAAAGAAAGAAAGAAAGAAAGAAAGAGAGAAAGAAAGAAAGAGAAAAAGAGAAAAAGAGAAAGAAAGAAAGAAAGAAAGAAAGAAAGAAAGAAAGAAAGAAAGAAAGAAAGAAAGAAAGAAAGAAAGAAAGAAAAAGAAAGAAAGAAAGAAAGAAAGAGAAAATCTCTCAACCTAAAAGTTTTTGTAACAAACGGACAATCTGTGATTTGGTAAGTAAAATATATTTCTGGAACGTAAAGTTCTTTGAGACAAGAATGGAGAAGAAAACAAGAAAAAGACAATCAGAATTCAGAACCCTTAGAAACCTGAATCGGTCATGAACAGGAACTAGGAAGCCACGGTGAACGGGGTCCGTGACACCAGTGTTTCTGGACCGGCAAATGGATGATTCCATTCCATCATGTCTAGAAGCATACATTTTCACACAGCGTCACTTTTTCAAAATTTCTTTCCCCCAAAGTGATGCCAGAGGTGTGGAGTCATACATCGAAACATCTTTAGTTTTACAGTTAGTTTTAGTTTTACAGTTCCTTCTGTAATAAAGAGACAGAAGTAGGTCCACTGAGACTTGTTGAGCCAAGAACGTTTCCATAGGTTATCTTTGGAAACGATCTAGACGTTCCACGAATTCCCCATCATTCCACTTACGCCAACTCTAAAGTTTCTAAAGTGACCCCAAAGGTCTGGGAGAAACTCTTTTTAAGTAGACATACATACCACAACACATAACCTTTCTTAAGGAGTTCCTCCACCTAGAGCTATCGAAATCACTTGTTCTAAATCCCATGACGATGAGATGACCCGTGAACATCTCCTGAGACTTTAGACGACGTCAGCCATCACCCCCCAAGTTCTTTTTCTTGCTGACGAATTCGGTTCACTCCCGTGAACTTATTGGATTTGGGGTCGACGTAGATAGAAGAAAAGGTTGACCTCGAATGCTGATCACGCTAAAGACCTGCCTAGTTTCATAAAACCCATCCCTTGACCTTGGCTATATCTCGGCTGAAGGGTTCATCCTAGATCACGTGAACTTGCAAAAACCTTCGGGCGGGTCCCTTTCTAGTGGACTGAATTCGGGAGTGCTTCCTTCTAAGCCAGTTCAAGAGAGCTCTTTCACAAGTTAACTGTGGCACTCGGATCCGTACGTAGACACAGGCCAGCTCTAGGAGGGAGCTACAGACATACCCGTTACCGGGCCCTTTCCAGATTCTTGCACAGCAGTACCATAGAAATGAAGATCGCTTCCACAAGACTCTAAGGCTAACAAGGCAAAACGTTTTAATGAAAAGACATAGCTTGTACACAAGGGAGAAGGCGGTGTGCGGGGTGGGGGTGGGGGGTGGGGATGTGGGGGCGGGGGGGGGGGGGGGCGAGAGACAGCTCCCCGAGTCGCTTTGATCACGGAAGGGAGAGTCTGTCTCGGGATCACTGATCATTTCCGGAAATCCTCCAAATTCTTGGATCAGCAGCAGCTGGTTCCACGGTGGCTACCTATGGGGAAGAGCAAGCGCTTCCACGAGGCGAAAGAAGCGCAGGAGGATTTTCTGCAAGAAAGCACAGGAACAGATAAGGGTTAAATGTATAGTTGAGCTTCCTGTCTCGTGACAACTAGGTACAGTCGTGGGTGTCAACAGAGGTAACGTTAACCTTTTACTCCCGCGAACCTCTTTTGTGTGTGTGTGGGGGGGGTGTGGGGGGGTGTGGGGGGGGTGTGTGTGTGTGCGTGTGCGTGTGTAAGGTCCGGGTTATTGCTCAACACCCCTCATGTCATATCCCCTTGCGATGAGGTCACCCTGAGTCAGGAGTGTGCGTATCTCCGTGATGCATCTGAAAGGCACGTGTCAAGTCAACCCAAGGGAATAGTCAACTGCACCTCAAACAGTGTCTGAGCTTGCGATAGACACACCTGTCTTTCTCCAGTTTTGTCATCTCGACCGTCACCTTTGGACATTGTGGGGATGGCGCAGGCCGAGCCAGAATATCCACCATGTCTTTAAATATCAGTGAGTCTCAAGGGTGTGTGCGACCTTCACCCAGGAAGAGTGCGCCCTGATGAGCAAATTCCAGGGGACGCTGTCTAGAGCTGTGCTGCTGGAGGACCTCAGTTATCTGGTGTCCATGGGTGAGTCTGTCCACAGCCATTTATCTGATAAAAGATTACCCAGAGGAGCTTTGCGTATTCTGCCCCCCACCACGCCGATGCCTATACACTTACAGAGCATCCACATCTGCCTGAAGGGGATGTGCTTCTTTCTTTCTTTCTTTCTTTTTAATTTTTTTTTTTTTTTTCAGGATCCCACCAGGATGGACAATTTCTGGCCACAATCACACGTCTTCCTTTCTGCTCCATATCTAACACTCAGAACAGTGCAGGACACTCACCTCATGGCACGCCTGCATCCAGTGGATGGATCAACGTGATAGGTAGTTCCTAACCAGCTCCTCTGCTCTTGAAACCGTGGCAGAGTGTGGCACAACAGTCGTCATCATAGCAGACATTTTCCCTTTAAAAGAGAGTTCATGAGGATGGGGGGGTGGGGTTGGGGGGTGGGGTGGGGGGTGGTTGGCCTTCCGAGGGAGCTGATGTTATTGAATATGTTTTTCTGAAAATAATGTTCGATCCACTATGGAACAATGGATTCACCCTCGTTAGAAAAACAAAGGATTTCACAGTCTGTTTCTGGTCTGGGGCCTGAGCATCAGCAGACAGTTCCTGAATACCTGAGCCCAAAGTCAGCGTCCCTCCTGCTCTGGGGAAGGGCTGGGAGTACTTCCCCGTGCTCAGGACGCCCTTCCCCGTGGTGCTGCTCTTTAACGTTCGTTCGCCTCGCTCCTCCTCCTGACGTGAACCTGAAGACCACACGCAGGTTCCAACGCAGGGCTCCAAATCCAGGTCCATGTTTCCCACGAAACAAGTTATCGGCTGCACCAATCAGATGTGCTTTCACAGCTGGAGCAGGAGGAGAGATGAGGAGGATGCAAGAGGATTTCCCAGAGTCCTGAATCCAGGTGGGCTCCAGGCTCATTCGAGTCAGTGTGGAGAGAAGCCTGGCCACTAGGGGAGAAGGGCAGGTAATGCCCACCGCAGACTCCCCTGAGAAAGTAGTTTTCCTGACACATCTTGTAAGACATTACCCAGTGCACTCGTCCTTATAAACACCAGGGAAGTCACACACAGCAGAAACCCTGTGTCTGAGATCAGTGAGGTAGAGCCTTCAGCCAGAAATTACCCTCTTTAAGCCGAGGAAAATCATGTGGGGAGAAACCCTAAGCCTGGAACCACGGTGGAAGAACCTTCAGTTGGCGCTCCAGCCTCAGCACACACAGACAGCTCAGAGTGGGATGCATCCCTGACGCGGTAGGGAAGGCAGCACAAGCTTTACTAGGAGGACAGCAGGCCGTCGTCTTGGGCCAGACCACATAATCACCGCTGTAGAAGAAATCCGATGCAATGCATGGGAGAATCCCATTCGCCATGGAGCCAGCACTTGTAGGACATGAGAGGATTCACACTGAATAAAATAGTCTCAGCATGGTGAAGGAAGGACATTCTTCAGTGGTGCCTTATCCCTTGGTGTCCTCACACCAAGGAGGTGCCAATTCTAACGTCACAATGGCAAATTCCTCACCTAGTTCACATCAAGAAATGAATGCTGGGAATATACTGACTCTATAAAGAATGTGTGAGCCCCACGATTGAGACAAGGTTCAGACGTTTGGAGATTGTCTATTACTACCAATCTACAGCATAAATAGGTAGATGGTGAAGTATTTTGAGAATGCAAAGTTTGGTACCAAGAAAGAAAGCAACCCCACTTCAGTGGATCAGTACTTGGACATACGTAAGCACTACCGAATGGGTGTGTGTCTTTCAAAACCAGGAAAAGTTGCCCTGAGTCAGAATGGGTCAATTTTCCTTTCATACACTCGCTGTCGATCAGTGAGGGACTTTCTATTTTTATGAAGTTGTAAACATAATTACAAACCCTAGGGTCAATCAGGAACTAAGTTTCAATGGTCAGTAAAAAAGTAGAACACAAGTGATGGGGGTTACCTGTTACATTACTGTTCAAATAGGTATGCACGCACATGTCAAGGATGAGTGGCCACAAGAATTAACACAACAAAGTTGAAACCTGTGCATGTGCGTGTGTGCGTGTGTGTGTGTGACTCATAGGTGGATGTTTTCCATAGCCGTGCACTATGGCACTGCAGGATCTGTGGTTGCTGAGTCCCCGGAGGTGGAAGCGCAGATACAGGGCCCTGACTGTGAAGTTATCCATGGATTTTCACAGTGCGTGGGCTCGGCACCCGTAACCCTCCATGTTGGTTGTTCAACGGTCAACTCTAGTTTATAGATCAGAGAGGATAACATCATGTGTTCACTATTAATAACTTTTCCAAATAATCTTTATCTTTTTAAAAGGAAGACATCATTTAATCCATTTCACAAGCTGATATTGGGAACCTACTGCCCCAGCACGTGAATTATCCCTACAGAACACGAGATCCCCGAGAAGGAAGAGCCCTGAGCACTGAGACGCCATGAAGGTAGGCTTTTAGATGATATTCTCTGCTTCTCCAGCTTGAGGTAAAACATGGGATGACTGGGTCTACCTATCCCATTCCGGTTTGTCAATTGGGAGCCCCCATGGCACGTATCACCAGAAGTCGGTCCATGATAACTCCATCTATAGGAATTCTTGGCAGTTTTATGTTCAGGATCATTTCTTTTCCTGCCATCGATTGAAAACTCCTTGGGCCCTGTTAGCAGTTACAGATTCAATGAGTCCAGTACTTCATAGGTTTTGTCACGTATTTAGAAGGGGAATCACCATCAAGTTGCTGAAATGAGGACTAAGTGTCTTTCAGACATGGAGAAGGAAATAAATGGTGCTCTGCGGGGTGTGCGATGACAGGCACCCAGGATTCCTTCACCCAGCCCTCCCTTTGCTCCCTCACCGCTTCCTGGAAAATTGGCGCGCGCGCGCACACGCACACGCACACGCACACGCACACGCACACACACACACACACACACACACAGCTCTGGGGGCGCTATTTGCTGTCCATGATTTCACGTGCCTTTTGGGCACGGCTGGTAGAGATGGACATGAAGCAGCAGGACAGCAAGCTGGCATCTCGGTCGGCCTAGAGAAGTTTCCCAAGTGAAATATCAGAACCAGGGCAGGGGGGCGTAGAGAGAGGCGGGGAGGGGAGGCCCACGTGACCTGGGAGAGAGGTTGGGGGGGGACCGCTGACCGACCTCGGTTCAGGTTCCCCGTCCCCCCCCCCCCGCTGAGAACCTGCCTTCGCTTCCTGCCCTCAGGTGTGTGAGAGGAGCATGTTTCTTTCCAACAAATACCAACACATCAATTCAGTCTGTTTGTGTGTTTGTTCTTGCTTGTTCGTTTTCTGGACGAGGCCAAAGAACCCTTCCAGTGGAGGTGTGTGTACAAAGGAGGATCTGACAGGATGGGAGGGTGCGGGTCAGTCCATGTGCCAAGAAATCCAGAGAATCTGTCGTAGCTGAGACTCGGGCCTTTTGCAGAAATAGGCCAAGAGAGTTCAGATTTGATCATTCACTGCCAAATAGTCATCACAGCAGTTTCCTGGAAGGGATTGTGTTGCAGGAGCCAGCGTGGCCCTCAGCCCTCAGGCCTCAGCCCGGCGGGCGGGCAGGCAGGCAGGCAGGCAGCGGCTATTGTCTGTTGTTCCCGCCCCCACCCCCACCCCCACCCCCGTTCCTTCTCCAGCGCTCCTTCCTAAGTCCCCTGGACTGACCTTTGCCAGGAGCGGGGGAGGGGAGGTCCGGACGATTCATTCGGCAGGGCCTCGTTCAATCGCTCCATTCAAATGCAGAAAGCTCTCCGGTCAAGTCGGAGCGTTTGACTTTGCCTCGAGCTTCTCTTTAATGAATGGCTTTTTCTTTTTTCTTTCCCCAATTTCCCCCACCCTTAGGCTGCCCCCTCCAAACTGCAGGGAGGGAAGGAGGGAGAGAGGAAGGGATGGGAGGAGGATGTGTGAGAAACAGGCTTTTTTTCCAGGCAAAAGGAGTCCCCTCCTTTTCCTAACCCAGGAAACCCCACTACACCATTTGAGAATCATGGACACGCGTGAAAGCAGACGTCTTCACTTGAGATCTTCCTCCGCAGGAGGACAGAAAGGAGGGCCAGTGTGTCCCTCTTGTGCTGGCCGGTTCTTAGGTCACTTGAATTCAAAATAAGCAATAGAGCATGGAGGCACATTTTGGGGCGGCCTACTCTGGAGCCCAACAGTTCCCTCCTCTGAAAGTTCCTTGGAACATATTAAAGCTGAGCTGGTGACTCGTGTGTGTGTGTGTGTGTGTGTGTGTGTGTGTGTGTGTGTGTGTGTGTGTGTGTGTGTGTCTGTCTGTCTGTCTGTCTGTCTGTCTGTCTGTCTGTCTGTCTCTGAGTCAAGGAGATTTCTAGATGTCAGGGTCGAAGCAACTTTAGAAGTTTGAAATAACTCTGATGATGTCGTCGGGTGTTTGGTTCAAATTTCAGAGTGGCTCTCACAGAAACAGGAACGAGGACTTTTTCCATAGGAGCCGTTGTGGCCGTTTCTCTAAGGTTTTCGTCAAGTTCTCTAGCTTCCGTTTGCAGGGCTTCAGGCAAAGGGCCGTTTTAGTTCTCAGTGATGCCAAGTCAAAAGGGTGGGAGAAAATGGCAAAACGTTCATGGAGAGAGTCGTAGCCAGATATTGGAGGGAACTCAAAAAACTTCGGGATGCAGTCCAGTTTTCAGGTTAAGAACAACACCCTAAGGGAAGTGAGTAAGACCAGAATTTCATATCCACAAGTGTGTATCCCCGTTTTATGGAAACATAATTTTGGCCTCCAAGTAACATATGCAAATAACTCTATTGCCAGGGAAATAAGAAGCCTCCCTGAGAGTTTCTGAATTAAGGAAAGTAGGGAGAAAAAGATCAGTGATTCTATCCTGCTGACAGAGGTATAAGTTACCAAATGGACGTCCCCCTTTAAAAATAAAAGAAGAAAATTGGGTTTTGTTTGTTTGTTTTTGTTTTTCCTTGTATCTGGAAAACAAAAGATTTAACAATCAGTCCTAATCTCTCCCTCTCTCCCTCTCTCCCTCTCTCTCTCTGTTTTTCTCTCTCTCTCTCTCTCTTTATATATATATATATATATCAAAATACTTTATATAGATATTCTTTTTCAGATTCTTTTCTCTCATACGTTATTACAAAGTAGTGAGTAGAGTTTCCTGTGCTATATAGTAGGAGGTGTTTGTTGATTACCTACTTTATGTACAGTAATGTGTATATGTTCATCTCAACCTCCTAAGTTATCTATCCCCCGCTTCCCCAAGCAGTCCTATTTTACACAAGTAGTCATACACATTGTCATCCTATTCATCAGTTCATTCAACCCCATGTAAGTCATTCTTGTTCTTCTTGGAGTCCAGTTTTTCCATCGGTTCTGCCGACCTTGCCTGATGATTGAGGGTGACTGGACGAGTGACGGTTCCAAAAAGTTTACAAGAGCTTTTGTGAAGGATTGTAGGATTTGCCCAGAGAAGCGGGTGCCTTGATCTGATCACACGGGAGGCTGTGGAAGGTAGACCCCAAGTGGCAAACACATTTTGTTTTTTTAACAGTCTCTGTGCCACGGTGAGGACATCAGGCTTGCAGCGAGGGAAGACTTCAACCCACACGGAAAACATACAAGGATGTTTGGATGACCCCTACTAAGTGGCAGTGGAATGAAATCCAGTGGCTGGGGTTCAGAGGGTCCAGAGAGAGGAGGTTTTCTTTCCATAGAGAAAAATGATTTTTCCCCCCCAGGGTTACAAGCATGACAGGTCAGACGTTGCCGGTAGACTGTAGAAGTCTTCCTGCCAATGTCTATTTACAATTGGAGTCATCTTGGAGGCACCATGGGCGGGTGAAGGAATGCAAGGTGTGGGGGAGGGGGGAGGTTGGCCAGGGAGCAACCGGCTGGGCCAACGTCTCCCGTCTGCCATAGCCCCGACCGGCTGTTGAAAGGACAGAATGGACCTGATCCACGTGTGCCCCGCCACCCCCACCATCTTTCCACAGGCTGTTGTTACTGCCTTGGCGTGAAAGTCGGTTAGAACATCTCCCTGATACTGGGTTCAGCCCCTTTCGTGTGAGCCTCCATTTTGACGATAACAGACAACACTTTATGCCAGGGCAGAGAAGACTTCCAGGAAGAAAGATCCCATCATTTCTGGAACAGTTAGAACACATCGGTGTACAGACACAAGCCAAAGAAGACTTCACGTTGTTCCTTCCTCTTTGACAACACTTTCCCGTGTCATCGAACCTCTCCAAGAAACTTACTCAGTTTCATCTCTCTCATTTCTCAGGAGAGAGAACACATTTTTGAGCTATTTTGAGGGCCCTCTCCTCCTGGATCCTATCTCAAAGTGCGTTCGAAGTCCAAAGGACTTCATCTGTCCTTCAATTTTTGAGCAAATGTGTCCAAAATATCCAAAAGATTGTAAAGCACTTAATCTGATAGGTCACTGTGAAACAGTGCTTCGTTAGCCATGTCACCAACATCCCAAGGAAAGACTTGCTAGGCAGAGAGAGAAGCTTCTTCTTCAGTTCTGAGCCAAACCTGGTTCTTTGAATATCGAGAGGACTAAGTTGATGTGAGTCCTCCAAGACCTGATAAAGGCAACCTAGAAAATAAGTGATGACTTTTGACAAAGACATAAGCCTTTCTTCCTTTCTTTCTTTCTTTCTTTCTTTCTTTCTTTCTTTCTTTCTTTCTTTCTTTCTTTCTTTTTCTTTTCTTTC
>NW_027175471.1:100000-102500 GCF_028021215.1 Eschrichtius robustus | reverse complement strand
AGATCCCACATGCCGCGGAGCAACTAAGCCCGTGTGCCACAACTACTGAAGCCCGCACGCCTAGAGCTCATGCAACAAGAAAAGGCACCGCAATGATAAGCCCATGCACCACACTGAAGAGTAGCCCCTACTCGCCACAAGTAGAGAAAGCCTGCACGCAGCAACGAAAATCCAACACAGCCAAAAATTAAAAATAAAAAATTTTTTTAAAAATTAAAAAAGAAAAAGAAAAAATAAACAAACAAACAAACAAACAAACAAACAAACACAAAAAAAGAAGACTGGAGTGGCTTCCATCCCCCGCCCCCCTGGCCTCTGGCCTCTGGCCCATGATCTAGCATCCCCTGCCCTCCTCCCACTGTAACACCTCCCTCCGTCATTCAAAAATTAGCCCCGCCCACCCAGGCCGGCCCAGCCATCTGGTCGACCTCTTAAAAAACGAGCGACCGGCAGGTGGCGCCCGACAACCGGCAGTCGAGTGAGCGGGCCGCATCGGAATCGGGAGCAGCAGGGCGGCGGGGACACGAAGACGAACCCGATCCTCCTGGTGCGCATTTCTCCGCTCAGTGACGGCCGCGGACGGGGCACTGGGGACCTGGGGACCTGGGGACCTGGGGACCTGGGAACTGGGACCTGGGACCTAGGACCTGGGACCTAGGACCCGGAAGCATTTTTCTCCAACGTCCCTGCGATTCCACGGAAGGTGGACAGCAGGGAGGCCTCAGCCGGCACGAGTACGTCGAGAGCTAGAGTTTCCTTCTGTTGTCCTCGTTGTCGTTTTCCCCTCGCTGCCGCCGCAACGGAGGACCGTCCACCGGCGAGGAGAATAAAAATAGAGTACTATTTAAACTTCAGTGGTTCTCGTTTACACGTTTAATCTTAATAAAAAGAGACGAACTCGGCACACCGATCGTTCAGGACACAAGTAGAGGATAGGTATCTGAGGCCCACGGAGCCCAAGTCCTCGGGGGGAGAACTGGTCGACCCGGCGGCCGGGGGACCCCGGAGACGACGGAGCCCAAGTCCAGGTCCCGGTCCCGGTCCAGGTCCAGGTCCAGGTCCACGTCCACGTCCAGTTCCCGGTCCAGGTCCAGGTCCATGTCCAGGTCCCGGTCCCGGTCCCGGTCCAGTTCCAGGTCCAGGTCCAGGTCCAGGTCCAGGTCCAGGTCCAGGTCCAGGTCCCGGTCCGGGTCCGGGTCCGGGTCCGGGTCCGGGTCCGGGTCCGGGTCCATGTCCGGGTCCGGGTCCGGGTCCGGGTCCGGGTCCGGGTCCGGGTCCGGGTCCCGGTCCAGGTCCATGTCCAGGTCCAGGTCCCGGTCCCGGTCCGGGTCCGGGTCCGGGTCCGGGTCCGGGTCCGGGTCCATGTCCAGGTCCATGTCCATGTCCAGGTCCAGGTCCAGGTCCAGGTCCAGGTCCCGGTCCGGGTCCGGGTCCGGGTCCGGGTCCGGGTCCGGGTCCATGTCCCGGTCCCGGTCCCGGTCCCGGTCCAGGTCCATGTCCATGTCCATGTCCATGTCCAGGTCCAGGTCCAAGTCGAAGTCCAAGTCTAAGTCGAAGTCCAAGTCCGCGGGGAGAACTGGTCGACCCGGCGGCCGGGGGACCCCGGAGACGACGGAGCCCAAGTCTAGGTCCCGGTCCATGTCCATGTCCATGTCCATGTCCATGTCCATGTCCATGTCCATGTCCAGGTCCATGTCCGGGTCCGGGTCCGGGTCCGGGTCCGGGTCCGGGTCCGGGTCCGGGTCCATGTCCAGGTCCAGGTCCAGGTCCAGGTCCCGGTCCCGGTCCAGGTCCAGGTCCAGGTCCAGGTCCAGGTCCCGGTCCGGGTCCGGGTCCGGGTCCGGGTCCGGGTCCGGGTCCGGGTCCATGTCCGGGTCCGGGTCCGGGTCCGGGTCCGGGTCCGGGTCCGGGTCCGGGTCCCGGTCCAGGTCCATGTCCAGGTCCAGGTCCCGGTCCCGGTCCGGGTCCGGGTCCGGGTCCGGGTCCGGGTCCGGGTCCATGTCCATGTCCAGGTCCAGGTCCAGGTCCAGGTCCAGGTCCAGGTCCAGGTCCCGGTCCGGGTCCGGGTCCGGGTCCGGGTCCATGTCCATGTCCAGGTCCAGGTCCAGGTCCCGGTCCCGGTCCCGGTCCGGGTCCGGGTCCGGGTCCGGGTCCGGGTCCGGGTCCATGTCCAGGTCCATGTCCATGTCCAGGTCCAGGTCCAGGTCCAGGTCCAGGTCCCGGTCCGGGTCCGGGTCCGGGTCCGGGTCCGGGTCCGGGTCCATGTCCCGGTCCCGGTCCCGGTCCCGGTCCAGGTCCATGTCCATGTCCATGTCCATGTCCAGGTCCAGGTCCAAGTCGAAGTCCAAGTCTAAGTCGAAGTCCAAGTCCGCGGGGAGAACTGGTCGACCCGGCGGCCGGGGGACCCCGGAGACGACGGAGCCCAAGTCTAGGTCCCGGTCCATGTCCATGTCCATGTCCATGTCCATGTCCATGTCCATGTCCATGTCCAGGTCCATGT
>NW_027175471.1:70000-85000 GCF_028021215.1 Eschrichtius robustus | reverse complement strand
GCTTTCTCACCGAGGGTGCATCATCCCCCACCCATCGTCTCCCCTTTGGGCCCGCGGAGGCGCTCCACAAGCCGCCCAGTCCACGAATGGGCGGGGTGGGGGGGGTCTGCGGTATGGGTAAGCACACGGCCCACAGGAGCGCTCGCGGCCACAGCCGGGGGCACAACCTCAGCCGCCCCCCGGCCCAACACGATCCCCCCAACAGCACAGCCGTTGGGGGACGACCGCGACGAGGCGGCACCCGGCCCCCCACCGAGGGGGGGAAACAGAGGCACGCCTCCCTTACCGTCTCGACCCCCCCCCCAAGAGAGCCACTCAGGGGACACACCACCGCGGTGGGGACCCGAGGAGCACGCTGGGAAAAGGGAACGACACCACCGCTCGGCCTCGGGCACCTGAGGGACAACCTGGAGCGCTCCAGGGGCACCACCGACGGCCAAGCAAGGCACGCTCACGCGCCAGCAGGGGCGCGCAGCGCAGCGGCGGGACGGCCCCCCCCAACGACGCGGGGAGGACCGCTCGCGAGGCACACGCCAAGGAGGCGAAGCGAGAGTGTCTGCTGCGTCCGAGGACCACGGACCCGCCCGCGCCATGAGGCAGGGGGCGGGAGACCGAGGGTCAGGGCCGGAGACCACCACCCCTGCCTTCCCCCACACCCCTCGACAGGCCGGGAGGGTGTGAAAAGAGAGGCGAGGGGCCCGCGGACAGAACGAGAAGAGCGGTCCCGTTCGCCAGGAACGTCCGTCCCTCGTCTAGCGCGACTTAGGTCCGGCCCAGGAGAGCGCGACATCACCACATCGATCAGTCAATCCAGCGAGCCAGGGGCCAGAAAGCCCCGAAGGGGAGGGGCACGGTGAGGACCATCATCCGAGGAGCCTGCTTCAGCCTCACCGGCAGCCGCAGCCCCAGCCCCCCCCCTACCACCTCCTTTTCTTTCTCTCAGGCAACACTGGCCGACGACCCCGCCAGGAGAACGCCTGACACGTGGCACGGAGCCTGCGGGGTGGGGCCGTCTCAGCCACCACCGGGTGCCTGCGGCGGGGGGTGGGAGTCACACGGGGTGGAAGACCCACGCGCCACCTCGCCCCGCCGCCCTCGGGTGAGCCAGAGACCGGAGGCGGCACCGCGGGCCGGGTCAGCCGGGCGCACACACGAGAGCCGGCGCGCAGGCCCAGGCGGGCGGCTCAAGCGGCAAGGGCCGGTTCGGGTGCCAGGCGGCAGTCCCAAGCCCAGAGCCCTGCATGCGTCCGGAGTCCCCAAGTCCTCAGCGACAGACGCCAAGGAAGACCGTGTCAGCACCTACCTGGTGGCAAAAAAGGCCCATTTCGGGCGAAAAAAATCACGACGCCCGGCAGCGGGGCCCATCCACGAATCGCAGGGGTGGTCCCCGGGACCTCGGTCCCGCCACCTGTCCCCAACACTTCCCCATCCACACCAGTCCCGGAGCTCTCGGGGCCATCTGGTCGACCCGAGGAGCGTGGTGGCAAAGTGGGGGCGGGGCGGGGCGGGGCGGGGCGGGGCGGGAGGGGCGGGAAAACGTGGGAGAGGCAGCGAGCGGGCCGGGGTCGCCCTCCCCAGTTCGCCCGCGCGGGCAGGTACCGGTCCCTCCGAGTCTCCGGGCGAGGACTTGGTTAGAGAAAAAGAAATATCCCACTCGGCCGCCTCCGACGAGCGGGCCCCACGAGGGACCGCGCCCGGGCCCAGGCCGCCCTATCCGGGCCACCCAGTAAGGCTCGGGCCGGTCCCCACCCCCCGGCGGGGACTCGCGGTGGAGGAGGGGGCGGGGCAGGGTGAGAAAAAGTCGCGTCCGCCGACCGGGAACCCACGTGGGCACGCTGAAGGGCCGGGTGCGCCCTCCCCGGCCACCCGCGCGAGCAGGGCCCGGTCCGTCCACGTCCCCGGACCCAGGGGGACTTGAAAACATTTTCCCAGGGAGGCGCCTCCCAGGCGACCGGAGCCCACGAGGGACCGCACCCGTGTTGGCCCTTGCCGGTCTCTCCGGGTCACCCCTCGCGGCCCAGGCCGGTCCCCACCTCTGGAGTCCGACTCGGAAAAACATCGGTCAGAAAGAATCCGACCACCGGGACCCACGCGCGCCCTCCACCGGCCTAAACGCACGGGCCCGGGCCGGTCCCCACCTCCGGAGCGGGGCGCTGTGGGGACCCGGGGAGGGAGGGGGTCGGGGAACGAACACTCCGAAGGGTGAGCCAGGAGAAGGCCCGACCGCCCATCCACAGGCGCTCCGGAGGGCGCGAAAGACCCTCTCCCTTCCCACCGCGGCGGCCCGGCCCAGGTCGGGTCGGATGGCCGGGTCGGTCCCCGCGGCCGGAGGGGCGCGGGCGGATGCTGGTCGACCAAGCCAGGCGGCCCCTCAAACCGGCTCGAGAGCGCGGCGACGGTCCCACCCTCACAGACCTGCACGCCCAATCTCAAGCGACAGCAGGAGGCGCCCACGCCTGGGCGCCACCGGGACAGTCGCCACCAGCGTCGCCTGGCTCCCGGAAATCTGCCTCGGGCCCGGCGGCCGAGTCACAGCCCTCACGAAGGTCGCCGGAGCTCCAGAGACAAGGGACAATATAAAAGCGGCCGCCAGGTGGCTCCTGACAACCGGCTCCAACGTCCCCGGGCCGGATCCCGGTCGCCGGCCGGCCACCGAGGACGCTGCAGCGCCGCCGGGCCGCCCAAACGCCCGAGCTCAGCCCGGGGCGAGGCGGCGGGCGTCTGGCGCGGCCCCGAGGCGTCCGTCTCGGAGCTAGCCCCCGGGTCGGCACGACACGGCGCGACCCCGGCAGCAGACGGGGTGGGGGGGCGGGGGAAGCCGGGAAGATGTCGCCGGGAGGCTGCCTCGGAGGAGACGCGCTCCCCACGCGATTCCTGGGCGGGGGGAAATCCCACGGAGACGCCGGCGGTGCCCGGGGAGGCTGGCACGGGCTGCCCAGAGGGGCACGAGCAAGATCCCCGGCTGCCCGGACGGAGGGAGGGAGGGAGGAAGGGAAGGCGGGGACTGGCAAACCGAAACCAGGCCAGCGCTCAGAGAACAACGCAGGAATGCATCCTTTCTCGAACGGAGGAGGTCTTTCGGAAGCAGACACGCAAAGCCCAGAAGCTAGAAAGGAAAGGAAGGATACACTCTGACCCCCACACAAGTGGAAATAAACATCTATCTGTGCCTAGACGGCGACAAAGTCCAAAGACAACACATGGGTGCGTGGGTGGGGGGGAAATGCACTTGCGGTCACGAGAACATGGATTTCAAAATGGACTGACCACAACCACGGGCGGGGGGGGGGGGGGGGGTGAGGCAGGCGGGGGTTGGGGGAATGCGGGCGGGTGGGGGTGGGGGGGCAGGGGGCGAGGGTGGAGTCCATAGCCATCCACTAAAGAAGCTGAGTTCCGGTACATCTACACAATGCAACACTCTGAGCGCGAGCGGGTGCGTGTGCGTGGGGGTGGGGGTGTGTGTGTGTGGAGTGCGGTAAGTATCGACAACCAACCGTAGTCCCACCAAGACCACACCAAACCATACCAGCAAAGAAGTCAAGCTGTAGAACTACTCTGGCCTTGAAAACAAAGGAAAAAGCACGCACGGATAACATACATACACGTATTACCTATGCTCGTGGCGCACGTATACATGGACCTATAAAGGCCTAGGACAAGCCCAAGCATATCCCGTAAGGGGAGCCTATCCAAAACAGACCGAGGCCTCACACAATTCAGCCTCCAGAAAACAAGCAACCCAGTGAGAAAAGTGGGCAGGAGGCCCGAACAGAACATGTTCATTAATTAGGAGAAAAAAAAAAAAAGAAAGGAAAGAAAACAACTTTTTTTAGTAAAAAAAACAAAGCAAAACGGAAACACAACAACAAAACAAACAAAAATGAAACACAAAACATTTTTTTAGTTAAGAAAAATAAATGGGGAACCAAAGAAGCGCACGCATTTCTCTTGACAAAGATATTCGGACAGGCCCAGGATCTGGAGTTGCGACAGCAAGTTCGTAAAGGCAGAAAAAGTGGCTCCTGATCGAACACGTATTTTTCAAGCTGAGAGAGACCACCACCACCGTGGCATGCTGGAGGACTCAGAGATGTCACCTGGCGGGTGACAGAATGGCTCTCCGACAAAAGACAGCAGTATGGAAAACAGTACGGAAGTCCCTCAAAACACTGCACACAAAACTACCATGCGACCCAGTAACTCCACTAAGTGCCCACGGAGGGGGTGAAGAAGACATGTAACATGTCTATCTGTATCAACACCCACACCTATGTAGCTATAGGTACGGACACACTGTTAGCGCTCTCTGTGTCCGTACGTGTATATCTATGAGGAGAGAGAGAGAGAGAGAGAGAGAGAGAGAGAGAGAGAGAGAGAGAGAGAGGAGAGAGAGGGAGAGAGAGGGAGAGAGAGGGAGAGAGAGGGAGAGAGAGAGAAACAGAGAGACAAAGAGTGGACAGTCACGTGAGTGCAATAGGTAAGGGAGATTAAGGCAACAAACAAACTCCCAACAGTGGTTTTGTAAGTCAACAATCAAGATTTCGATATCATGATGTCATCAAGCACCAGCACTTCTAAAGGGGCACAACGACACACAGGGCTCACTGGGCAGGGCAGTTCAGGACCCTAAAATGACCCTGAAAGCTGAAGCTCAAAAAAGCAATCTTGTTCACCTCCACGGGGGAAAAATACCGTTGTCCCACGACATTCAAAAATCGTACCAAAAGGGGGGGAAAAATAAAAAATCGTATCAAAACATTTAAAAACTCTCTTACTCACTCACCATTTAAAAGGTAGAGAATATAAAAAGAGCCAAACTACGATTTATTTAGTGGACTGTCATGGAAAGCATCGACATGAAAGCATCTGATTCATTTTGTAAAATCCTAGGAACAGCAGTTTTCAACAGTGCTCGCCTTCTTGGCGTGGTATCTTTTCTACCTCTGGATAAGCAGTCCTATTTTTTGTTTGTTTTTCTGTTTGTTTGTTTGTTGTTCCCCTAACTGAAGATCAGCCTCCAACACGATAACCCTTTGTGCTCTGTGGGTCCAGAACTATCTCTCGAAGTGCTTTTCTGAATGGGAACGTTTTCACCAACGTCATCGCCTGGAGACATCTTCAGCCTGTCCTCCCCCCCCTCCCCCCTCCCCCCTCCTCCTTTTTCTTCTTTGTATTCTTCAGCTCTCCTTGCGCTGGTCTCTCACACGGTGACAGTGTTGTCCTAGGCATGCTCAGGTGTCTCCTAACCCCATCCAAGTGGACTTCCAGTGTCATCATTTTGGGTTTCTTAGCCGCACTTTCGTCGTCCTCGGGCAATTCTTTCTTTTTATTTTCCACGGACGGGGGAGACCGGGGCTGGGGACAACACCACGACACACTGCGTGTGACCCGGAAAACAGACACATACACACCAGGCAATCACCGACAGGCTCTGAAAGAGGATCGGTCACTGGACACGGGGCACGCACGTTTGTTATTTGTGGAGTCATTGCAGACTGAACAGGCAGCAGCAAACTTTGGACTTCACGCAGCTACCGTTCATCAATTGTGGAAACTGACATTCGAAACACGTAGTTAGGCTCTTGGTGCGATTTCACCTAGTCATTGAAATGTGTACACACTGGAACCATGGAAAGTGAGACACCTCTCTCCTCTCTCTCTCTCTCTCTCTCTCTCTCTCTCTCTCTCTCTCTCTCTCTCTCTCTCTCTCCTCCCTCCTTCCCTCCCTCCCTCCCTCCCTCCCTCACCTCATTTCTACCAAAGGTCGCCAAATGAAGACTCGTTTGTTTCCAAACCAAGTTTCCTTTCACTCAATTGGGTGGGAGCTTTCCCTAAGGATTGCATGGGAAGGTGTTATCCTCATTCGTTTTAGCAGTTTTCCTTAGAACTAGAAAATTAGAATTCTGCTGAACGATGAACATGCACCTCGCTTAAGTTTCTGCTAGGAAATCCATGCACCATGTTGATCGAATGAAAAGGAAAAGGATTTTTAGCAAGGTTTTTTTCTCCACTTCAGATGAATTTTACAGGGCGGGGAGGGGGGAGGCGAGGGGGGTCTCTGGTGTTTTTTTTTTAATTTTTAAAAAATTTTTATTCTTGGCTGTGTTGGGTCTTCGTTTCTGTGCAAGGGCCTTCTCCAGTTGCGGCAAGCGGGGGCCACTCTTCATCACGGTACGCGGGCCTCTTCACTATCGCGGCCTCTCTTGTTGCAGAGCACAGGCTCCAGACGCGCAGGCTCAGTAATTGTGGCTCACGGGCCTAGTTGCTCCGCGACATGTGGGATCTTCCCAGACCAGGGCCCGAACCCGTGTCCCCTGCATCAGCAGGCAGATTCTCAACCACTGCGCCACCAGGAAAGCCCAGGGTCTCTGTTTTTAATTTAAGGTCCTCTGAAACGTCAGTATGTGTTCGTGAACATACTCATGTGTACTATATTCCTCCATCCAATCGTCAGTCATCTGGCAGAAGGAGAGCCTCATCACCGGCAAACAACATTCCGACCCTTAATGAGAAAATATTTTTCTGGTGCTTTCGCCAAAAAATGCAAAGCCCCTTATTTAAGCTAATGACATTAAAAAGAAATCCTTAGTACCTAGGAACAGAACAAAGTGAAAGAAACACAATGCACAGACTTGGGGGAAGAAAGAAAGAAGAGAGAGAGAGAGAGAGAGAGAGAGAGAGAGAGAGAGAGAGAGAAGAGAAGAGAAGAAAAGAAAAGAAAGAAAGAAAGAAAGAAAGAAAGAAAGAAAGAAAGAAAGAAAGAAAGAAGAGAAAGAAAGAAAGAAAGAAAGAGAAAAAGAGAAAAAGAGAAAGAAAGAAAGAAAGAAAGAAAGAAAGAAAGAAAGAAAGAAAGAAAGAAAGAAAGAAAGAAAGAAAAAGAAAGAAAGAAAGAAAGAAAGAGAAAATCTCTCAACCTAAAAGTTTTTGTAACAAACGGACAATCTGTGATTTGGTAAGTAAAATATATTTCTGGAACGTAAAGTTCTTTGAGACAAGAATGGAGAAGAAAACAAGAAAAAGACAATCAGAATTCAGAACCCTTAGAAACCTGAATCGGTCATGAACAGGAACTAGGAAGCCACGGTGAACGGGGTCCGTGACACCAGTGTTTCTGGACCGGCAAATGGATGATTCCATTCCATCATGTCTAGAAGCATACATTTTCACACAGCGTCACTTTTTCAAAATTTCTTTCCCCCAAAGTGATGCCAGAGGTGTGGAGTCATACATCGAAACATCTTTAGTTTTACAGTTAGTTTTAGTTTTACAGTTCCTTCTGTAATAAAGAGACAGAAGTAGGTCCACTGAGACTTGTTGAGCCAAGAACGTTTCCATAGGTTATCTTTGGAAACGATCTAGACGTTCCACGAATTCCCCATCATTCCACTTACGCCAACTCTAAAGTTTCTAAAGTGACCCCAAAGGTCTGGGAGAAACTCTTTTTAAGTAGACATACATACCACAACACATAACCTTTCTTAAGGAGTTCCTCCACCTAGAGCTATCGAAATCACTTGTTCTAAATCCCATGACGATGAGATGACCCGTGAACATCTCCTGAGACTTTAGACGACGTCAGCCATCACCCCCCAAGTTCTTTTTCTTGCTGACGAATTCGGTTCACTCCCGTGAACTTATTGGATTTGGGGTCGACGTAGATAGAAGAAAAGGTTGACCTCGAATGCTGATCACGCTAAAGACCTGCCTAGTTTCATAAAACCCATCCCTTGACCTTGGCTATATCTCGGCTGAAGGGTTCATCCTAGATCACGTGAACTTGCAAAAACCTTCGGGCGGGTCCCTTTCTAGTGGACTGAATTCGGGAGTGCTTCCTTCTAAGCCAGTTCAAGAGAGCTCTTTCACAAGTTAACTGTGGCACTCGGATCCGTACGTAGACACAGGCCAGCTCTAGGAGGGAGCTACAGACATACCCGTTACCGGGCCCTTTCCAGATTCTTGCACAGCAGTACCATAGAAATGAAGATCGCTTCCACAAGACTCTAAGGCTAACAAGGCAAAACGTTTTAATGAAAAGACATAGCTTGTACACAAGGGAGAAGGCGGTGTGCGGGGTGGGGGTGGGGGGTGGGGATGTGGGGGCGGGGGGGGGGGGGGGCGAGAGACAGCTCCCCGAGTCGCTTTGATCACGGAAGGGAGAGTCTGTCTCGGGATCACTGATCATTTCCGGAAATCCTCCAAATTCTTGGATCAGCAGCAGCTGGTTCCACGGTGGCTACCTATGGGGAAGAGCAAGCGCTTCCACGAGGCGAAAGAAGCGCAGGAGGATTTTCTGCAAGAAAGCACAGGAACAGATAAGGGTTAAATGTATAGTTGAGCTTCCTGTCTCGTGACAACTAGGTACAGTCGTGGGTGTCAACAGAGGTAACGTTAACCTTTTACTCCCGCGAACCTCTTTTGTGTGTGTGTGGGGGGGGTGTGGGGGGGTGTGGGGGGGGTGTGTGTGTGTGCGTGTGCGTGTGTAAGGTCCGGGTTATTGCTCAACACCCCTCATGTCATATCCCCTTGCGATGAGGTCACCCTGAGTCAGGAGTGTGCGTATCTCCGTGATGCATCTGAAAGGCACGTGTCAAGTCAACCCAAGGGAATAGTCAACTGCACCTCAAACAGTGTCTGAGCTTGCGATAGACACACCTGTCTTTCTCCAGTTTTGTCATCTCGACCGTCACCTTTGGACATTGTGGGGATGGCGCAGGCCGAGCCAGAATATCCACCATGTCTTTAAATATCAGTGAGTCTCAAGGGTGTGTGCGACCTTCACCCAGGAAGAGTGCGCCCTGATGAGCAAATTCCAGGGGACGCTGTCTAGAGCTGTGCTGCTGGAGGACCTCAGTTATCTGGTGTCCATGGGTGAGTCTGTCCACAGCCATTTATCTGATAAAAGATTACCCAGAGGAGCTTTGCGTATTCTGCCCCCCACCACGCCGATGCCTATACACTTACAGAGCATCCACATCTGCCTGAAGGGGATGTGCTTCTTTCTTTCTTTCTTTCTTTTTAATTTTTTTTTTTTTTTTCAGGATCCCACCAGGATGGACAATTTCTGGCCACAATCACACGTCTTCCTTTCTGCTCCATATCTAACACTCAGAACAGTGCAGGACACTCACCTCATGGCACGCCTGCATCCAGTGGATGGATCAACGTGATAGGTAGTTCCTAACCAGCTCCTCTGCTCTTGAAACCGTGGCAGAGTGTGGCACAACAGTCGTCATCATAGCAGACATTTTCCCTTTAAAAGAGAGTTCATGAGGATGGGGGGGTGGGGTTGGGGGGTGGGGTGGGGGGTGGTTGGCCTTCCGAGGGAGCTGATGTTATTGAATATGTTTTTCTGAAAATAATGTTCGATCCACTATGGAACAATGGATTCACCCTCGTTAGAAAAACAAAGGATTTCACAGTCTGTTTCTGGTCTGGGGCCTGAGCATCAGCAGACAGTTCCTGAATACCTGAGCCCAAAGTCAGCGTCCCTCCTGCTCTGGGGAAGGGCTGGGAGTACTTCCCCGTGCTCAGGACGCCCTTCCCCGTGGTGCTGCTCTTTAACGTTCGTTCGCCTCGCTCCTCCTCCTGACGTGAACCTGAAGACCACACGCAGGTTCCAACGCAGGGCTCCAAATCCAGGTCCATGTTTCCCACGAAACAAGTTATCGGCTGCACCAATCAGATGTGCTTTCACAGCTGGAGCAGGAGGAGAGATGAGGAGGATGCAAGAGGATTTCCCAGAGTCCTGAATCCAGGTGGGCTCCAGGCTCATTCGAGTCAGTGTGGAGAGAAGCCTGGCCACTAGGGGAGAAGGGCAGGTAATGCCCACCGCAGACTCCCCTGAGAAAGTAGTTTTCCTGACACATCTTGTAAGACATTACCCAGTGCACTCGTCCTTATAAACACCAGGGAAGTCACACACAGCAGAAACCCTGTGTCTGAGATCAGTGAGGTAGAGCCTTCAGCCAGAAATTACCCTCTTTAAGCCGAGGAAAATCATGTGGGGAGAAACCCTAAGCCTGGAACCACGGTGGAAGAACCTTCAGTTGGCGCTCCAGCCTCAGCACACACAGACAGCTCAGAGTGGGATGCATCCCTGACGCGGTAGGGAAGGCAGCACAAGCTTTACTAGGAGGACAGCAGGCCGTCGTCTTGGGCCAGACCACATAATCACCGCTGTAGAAGAAATCCGATGCAATGCATGGGAGAATCCCATTCGCCATGGAGCCAGCACTTGTAGGACATGAGAGGATTCACACTGAATAAAATAGTCTCAGCATGGTGAAGGAAGGACATTCTTCAGTGGTGCCTTATCCCTTGGTGTCCTCACACCAAGGAGGTGCCAATTCTAACGTCACAATGGCAAATTCCTCACCTAGTTCACATCAAGAAATGAATGCTGGGAATATACTGACTCTATAAAGAATGTGTGAGCCCCACGATTGAGACAAGGTTCAGACGTTTGGAGATTGTCTATTACTACCAATCTACAGCATAAATAGGTAGATGGTGAAGTATTTTGAGAATGCAAAGTTTGGTACCAAGAAAGAAAGCAACCCCACTTCAGTGGATCAGTACTTGGACATACGTAAGCACTACCGAATGGGTGTGTGTCTTTCAAAACCAGGAAAAGTTGCCCTGAGTCAGAATGGGTCAATTTTCCTTTCATACACTCGCTGTCGATCAGTGAGGGACTTTCTATTTTTATGAAGTTGTAAACATAATTACAAACCCTAGGGTCAATCAGGAACTAAGTTTCAATGGTCAGTAAAAAAGTAGAACACAAGTGATGGGGGTTACCTGTTACATTACTGTTCAAATAGGTATGCACGCACATGTCAAGGATGAGTGGCCACAAGAATTAACACAACAAAGTTGAAACCTGTGCATGTGCGTGTGTGCGTGTGTGTGTGTGACTCATAGGTGGATGTTTTCCATAGCCGTGCACTATGGCACTGCAGGATCTGTGGTTGCTGAGTCCCCGGAGGTGGAAGCGCAGATACAGGGCCCTGACTGTGAAGTTATCCATGGATTTTCACAGTGCGTGGGCTCGGCACCCGTAACCCTCCATGTTGGTTGTTCAACGGTCAACTCTAGTTTATAGATCAGAGAGGATAACATCATGTGTTCACTATTAATAACTTTTCCAAATAATCTTTATCTTTTTAAAAGGAAGACATCATTTAATCCATTTCACAAGCTGATATTGGGAACCTACTGCCCCAGCACGTGAATTATCCCTACAGAACACGAGATCCCCGAGAAGGAAGAGCCCTGAGCACTGAGACGCCATGAAGGTAGGCTTTTAGATGATATTCTCTGCTTCTCCAGCTTGAGGTAAAACATGGGATGACTGGGTCTACCTATCCCATTCCGGTTTGTCAATTGGGAGCCCCCATGGCACGTATCACCAGAAGTCGGTCCATGATAACTCCATCTATAGGAATTCTTGGCAGTTTTATGTTCAGGATCATTTCTTTTCCTGCCATCGATTGAAAACTCCTTGGGCCCTGTTAGCAGTTACAGATTCAATGAGTCCAGTACTTCATAGGTTTTGTCACGTATTTAGAAGGGGAATCACCATCAAGTTGCTGAAATGAGGACTAAGTGTCTTTCAGACATGGAGAAGGAAATAAATGGTGCTCTGCGGGGTGTGCGATGACAGGCACCCAGGATTCCTTCACCCAGCCCTCCCTTTGCTCCCTCACCGCTTCCTGGAAAATTGGCGCGCGCGCGCACACGCACACGCACACGCACACGCACACGCACACACACACACACACACACACACAGCTCTGGGGGCGCTATTTGCTGTCCATGATTTCACGTGCCTTTTGGGCACGGCTGGTAGAGATGGACATGAAGCAGCAGGACAGCAAGCTGGCATCTCGGTCGGCCTAGAGAAGTTTCCCAAGTGAAATATCAGAACCAGGGCAGGGGGGCGTAGAGAGAGGCGGGGAGGGGAGGCCCACGTGACCTGGGAGAGAGGTTGGGGGGGGACCGCTGACCGACCTCGGTTCAGGTTCCCCGTCCCCCCCCCCCCGCTGAGAACCTGCCTTCGCTTCCTGCCCTCAGGTGTGTGAGAGGAGCATGTTTCTTTCCAACAAATACCAACACATCAATTCAGTCTGTTTGTGTGTTTGTTCTTGCTTGTTCGTTTTCTGGACGAGGCCAAAGAACCCTTCCAGTGGAGGTGTGTGTACAAAGGAGGATCTGACAGGATGGGAGGGTGCGGGTCAGTCCATGTGCCAAGAAATCCAGAGAATCTGTCGTAGCTGAGACTCGGGCCTTTTGCAGAAATAGGCCAAGAGAGTTCAGATTTGATCATTCACTGCCAAATAGTCATCACAGCAGTTTCCTGGAAGGGATTGTGTTGCAGGAGCCAGCGTGGCCCTCAGCCCTCAGGCCTCAGCCCGGCGGGCGGGCAGGCAGGCAGGCAGGCAGCGGCTATTGTCTGTTGTTCCCGCCCCCACCCCCACCCCCACCCCCGTTCCTTCTCCAGCGCTCCTTCCTAAGTCCCCTGGACTGACCTTTGCCAGGAGCGGGGGAGGGGAGGTCCGGACGATTCATTCGGCAGGGCCTCGTTCAATCGCTCCATTCAAATGCAGAAAGCTCTCCGGTCAAGTCGGAGCGTTTGACTTTGCCTCGAGCTTCTCTTTAATGAATGGCTTTTTCTTTTTTCTTTCCCCAATTTCCCCCACCCTTAGGCTGCCCCCTCCAAACTGCAGGGAGGGAAGGAGGGAGAGAGGAAGGGATGGGAGGAGGATGTGTGAGAAACAGGCTTTTTTTCCAGGCAAAAGGAGTCCCCTCCTTTTCCTAACCCAGGAAACCCCACTACACCATTTGAGAATCATGGACACGCGTGAAAGCAGACGTCTTCACTTGAGATCTTCCTCCGCAGGAGGACAGAAAGGAGGGCCAGTGTGTCCCTCTTGTGCTGGCCGGTTCTTAGGTCACTTGAATTCAAAATAAGCAATAGAGCATGGAGGCACATTTTGGGGCGGCCTACTCTGGAGCCCAACAGTTCCCTCCTCTGAAAGTTCCTTGGAACATATTAAAGCTGAGCTGGTGACTCGTGTGTGTGTGTGTGTGTGTGTGTGTGTGTGTGTGTGTGTGTGTGTGTGTGTGTGTGTGCTGTCTGTCTGTCTGTCTGTCTGTCTGTCTGTCTGTCTGTCTCTGAGTCAAGGAGATTTCTAGATGTCAGGGTCGAAGCAACTTTAGAAGTTTGAAATAACTCTGATGATGTCGTCGGGTGTTTGGTTCAAATTTCAGAGTGGCTCTCACAGAAACAGGAACGAGGACTTTTTCCATAGGAGCCGTTGTGGCCGTTTCTCTAAGGTTTTCGTCAAGTTCTCTAGCTTCCGTTTGCAGGGCTTCAGGCAAAGGGCCGTTTTAGTTCTCAGTGATGCCAAGTCAAAAGGGTGGGAGAAAATGGCAAAACGTTCATGGAGAGAGTCGTAGCCAGATATTGGAGGGAACTCAAAAAACTTCGGGATGCAGTCCAGTTTTCAGGTTAAGAACAACACCCTAAGGGAAGTGAGTAAGACCAGAATTTCATATCCACAAGTGTGTATCCCCGTTTTATGGAAACATAATTTTGGCCTCCAAGTAACATATGCAAATAACTCTATTGCCAGGGAAATAAGAAGCCTCCCTGAGAGTTTCTGAATTAAGGAAAGTAGGGAGAAAAAGATCAGTGATTCTATCCTGCTGACAGAGGTATAAGTTACCAAATGGACGTCCCCCTTTAAAAATAAAAGAAGAAAATTGGGTTTTGTTTGTTTGTTTTTGTTTTTCCTTGTATCTGGAAAACAAAAGATTTAACAATCAGTCCTAATCTCTCCCTCTCTCCCTCTCTCCCTCTCTCTCTCTGTTTTTCTCTCTCTCTCTCTCTCTTTATATATATATATATATATCAAAATACTTTATATAGATATTCTTTTTCAGATTCTTTTCTCTCATACGTTATTACAAAGTAGTGAGTAGAGTTTCCTGTGCTATATAGTAGGAGGTGTTTGTTGATTACCTACTTTATGTACAGTAATGTGTATATGTTCATCTCAACCTCCTAAGTTATCTATCCCCCGCTTCCCCAAGCAGTCCTATTTTACACAAGTAGTCATACACATTGTCATCCTATTCATCAGTTCATTCAACCCCATGTAAGTCATTCTTGTTCTTCTTGGAGTCCAGTTTTTCCATCGGTTCTGCCGACCTTGCCTGATGATTGAGGGTGACTGGACGAGTGACGGTTCCAAAAAGTTTACAAGAGCTTTTGTGAAGGATTGTAGGATTTGCCCAGAGAAGCGGGTGCCTTGATCTGATCACACGGGAGGCTGTGGAAGGTAGACCCCAAGTGGCAAACACATTTTGTTTTTTTAACAGTCTCTGTGCCACGGTGAGGACATCAGGCTTGCAGCGAGGGAAGACTTCAACCCACACGGAAAACATACAAGGATGTTTGGATGACCCCTACTAAGTGGCAGTGGAATGAAATCCAGTGGCTGGGGTTCAGAGGGTCCAGAGAGAGGAGGTTTTCTTTCCATAGAGAAAAATGATTTTTCCCCCCCAGGGTTACAAGCATGACAGGTCAGACGTTGCCGGTAGACTGTAGAAGTCTTCCTGCCAATGTCTATTTACAATTGGAGTCATCTTGGAGGCACCATGGGCGGGTGAAGGAATGCAAGGTGTGGGGGAGGGGGGAGGTTGGCCAGGGAGCAACCGGCTGGGCCAACGTCTCCCGTCTGCCATAGCCCCGACCGGCTGTTGAAAGGACAGAATGGACCTGATCCACGTGTGCCCCGCCACCCCCACCATCTTTCCACAGGCTGTTGTTACTGCCTTGGCGTGAAAGTCGGTTAGAACATCTCCCTGATACTGGGTTCAGCCCCTTTCGTGTGAGCCTCCATTTTGACGATAACAGACAACACTTTATGCCAGGGCAGAGAAGACTTCCAGGAAGAAAGATCCCATCATTTCTGGAACAGTTAGAACACATCG
>NW_027175471.1:62500-65000 GCF_028021215.1 Eschrichtius robustus | reverse complement strand
GAATGAATGAATGAATGAATGAATAATTTGAAAAGCGTTATTAAAAACAAAAAAGGGCTTCCCTGGTGGCACAGTGATTGAGAGTCTGCCTGCCAGTGCAGGGGACACGGGTTCGAGCCCTGGTCTGGGAGGATCCCCCATGCCGCGGAGCAGCTGGGCCCCGTGAGCCACAGAGCCTGTGCTCCACAACAAGAGAGGCCGTGACAGTGAGAGGCCCGCACACTGTGATGAAGAGTGGCCCCCGCTCGCCTCAACTAGAGAAAGCCCTCGCACAGAAACGAAGACCCAACACAGCCATAAGTAAATAAGTGAATGAATGAATGAATGAATGAATGAATGGTTAGATAGATAAATAAATAAATAAGGGACTTCTCTGGTGGCGCAGTGGTTAAGAATCTGCCTGTCAATACAGGGGACACGGGTTCGATCCCTGGTCCAGGAAGATCCCACATGCCGCGGAGCAACTAAGCCCGTGTGCCACAACTACTGAAGCCCGCACGCCTAGAGCTCATGCAACAAGAAAAGGCACCGCAATGATAAGCCCATGCACCACACTGAAGAGTAGCCCCTACTCGCCACAAGTAGAGAAAGCCTGCACGCAGCAACGAAAATCCAACACAGCCAAAAATTAAAAATAAAAAATTTTTTTAAAAATTAAAAAAGAAAAAGAAAAAATAAACAAACAAACAAACAAACAAACAAACAAACACAAAAAAAGAAGACTGGAGTGGCTTCCATCCCCCGCCCCCCTGGCCTCTGGCCTCTGGCCCATGATCTAGCATCCCCTGCCCTCCTCCCACTGTAACACCTCCCTCCGTCATTCAAAAATTAGCCCCGCCCACCCAGGCCGGCCCAGCCATCTGGTCGACCTCTTAAAAAACGAGCGACCGGCAGGTGGCGCCCGACAACCGGCAGTCGAGTGAGCGGGCCGCATCGGAATCGGGAGCAGCAGGGCGGCGGGGACACGAAGACGAACCCGATCCTCCTGGTGCGCATTTCTCCGCTCAGTGACGGCCGCGGACGGGGCACTGGGGACCTGGGGACCTGGGGACCTGGGGACCTGGGAACTGGGACCTGGGACCTAGGACCTGGGACCTAGGACCCGGAAGCATTTTTCTCCAACGTCCCTGCGATTCCACGGAAGGTGGACAGCAGGGAGGCCTCAGCCGGCACGAGTACGTCGAGAGCTAGAGTTTCCTTCTGTTGTCCTCGTTGTCGTTTTCCCCTCGCTGCCGCCGCAACGGAGGACCGTCCACCGGCGAGGAGAATAAAAATAGAGTACTATTTAAACTTCAGTGGTTCTCGTTTACACGTTTAATCTTAATAAAAAGAGACGAACTCGGCACACCGATCGTTCAGGACACAAGTAGAGGATAGGTATCTGAGGCCCACGGAGCCCAAGTCCTCGGGGGGAGAACTGGTCGACCCGGCGGCCGGGGGACCCCGGAGACGACGGAGCCCAAGTCCAGGTCCCGGTCCCGGTCCAGGTCCAGGTCCAGGTCCACGTCCACGTCCAGTTCCCGGTCCAGGTCCAGGTCCATGTCCAGGTCCCGGTCCCGGTCCCGGTCCAGTTCCAGGTCCAGGTCCAGGTCCAGGTCCAGGTCCAGGTCCAGGTCCATGTCCATGTCCATGTCCAGGTCCCGGTCCCGGTCCGGTTCCAGGTCCAGGTCCAGGTCCAAGTCGAAGTCCAAGTCTAAGTCCAATTCCAGGTCCGCGGGGAGAACTGGTCGACCCGGCGGCCGGGGGACCCCGGAGACGACGGAGCCCAAGTCTAGGTCCCGGTCCATGTCCATGTCCAGGTCCAGGTCCATGTCCATGTCCAGGTCCAGGTCCAGGTCCAGGTCCAGGTCCCGGTCCAGGTCCATGTCCAGGTCCAGGTCCCGGTCCCGGTCCGGGTCCGGGTCCGGGTCCGGGTCCGGGTCCGGGTCCATGTCCATGTCCAGGTCCAGGTCCAGGTCCAGGTCCAGGTCCAGGTCCAGGTCCCGGTCCGGGTCCGGGTCCGGGTCCGGGTCCATGTCCATGTCCAGGTCCAGGTCCAGGTCCCGGTCCCGGTCCCGGTCCGGGTCCGGGTCCGGGTCCGGGTCCGGGTCCGGGTCCATGTCCAGGTCCATGTCCATGTCCAGGTCCAGGTCCAGGTCCAGGTCCAGGTCCCGGTCCGGGTCCGGGTCCGGGTCCGGGTCCGGGTCCGGGTCCATGTCCCGGTCCCGGTCCCGGTCCCGGTCCAGGTCCATGTCCATGTCCATGTCCATGTCCAGGTCCAGGTCCAAGTCGAAGTCCAAGTCTAAGTCGAAGTCCAAGTCCGCGGGGAGAACTGGTCGACCCGGCGGCCGGGGGACCCCGGAGACGACGGAGCCCAAGTCTAGGTCCCGGTCCATGTCCATGTCCATGTCCATGTCCATGTCCATGTCCATGTCCATGTCCAGGTCCATGTCCGGGTCCGGGTCCGGGTCCGGGTCCGGGTCCGGGTCCGGGTCCGGGTCCATGTCCAGGTCCAGGTCCA
>NW_027175471.1:32500-50000 GCF_028021215.1 Eschrichtius robustus | reverse complement strand
CTCCACCCGGGGACGCCGCCGGCCGAGGCGGCCGGGGGGGGCGACACCCTCACGAGGGCGAGGCCGGCTCGGTCCCAGACGGGGAAGGGGACGTGTGGGGAAGGGGGTCATGGGGTGGGGGCGGGGGAGGGCCGGCGGCGACGGGGAGGGGGCGGCACGCACACACGGCGAGGGCCGCGGGGCAGAGGCGCGGGGCGCTGCCCAGGGAAAGGAAGGGCCGAGGCACGACCGGGCCACCAGGAAAACAAGCGCGGGGTCCCACCGCCACACACACGAGGGCGGTCCCACGACGCCTGAGACGCCGGCCGGCCCCAGCCACCCTGGAGCCTCCCCACGACCCGGCCCCGCCGCCAGGGCCCGCGTGTGACGGTCTCCCCCGCGTGCCACGGAGGGACCCGTCCACCCAAACTCAGCCCCTCCGTCCTCGCCAGATCCGCCTTCATCCAAGTCCGACCGCCGGGGCTCGCGCCCCAGGGAAACGCTCCCGAGCGAGGCGACCCGCACCGCGCCCACACACCGCCGCCGGCTGCGACTCGCGGCGAGGGCAGGCGCGACGGGCTCCTCGTGGCTGCGGGACAGGGGAGTCGGGACGCCCGGGCGTCCCCGCCCCCTTGAGCTCGCCACGGGGGTCACCGCACGCGCACGCACACGCGCACACGCGGCCCCGCGCCGGACGCCGGCCTGGCGGGACCCTCCCCCGACTCAGAGGGGGGAGGCGCGGGCCGCGGTAGGCAAAGAGCGGCGCACGGCCCCACCGCGGGGCCGGCGCAAGCCCTCCCGCGAAGGCGAGGGGCTCTGCCCACGTGCTCTGGCAGTCGCCACCATGGCGACTGCACGCTTGGGAGGGGCAGCGGCTGGGGGGTCCGGTACCCCAAGGCTCCCTCTCGGATCGCTAGAGAAGGCTTTCTCACCGAGGGTGCATCATCCCCCACCCATCGTCTCCCCTTTGGGCCCGCGGAGGCGCTCCACAAGCCGCCCAGTCCACGAATGGGCGGGGTGGGGGGGGTCTGCGGTATGGGTAAGCACACGGCCCACAGGAGCGCTCGCGGCCACAGCCGGGGGCACAACCTCAGCCGCCCCCCGGCCCAACACGATCCCCCCAACAGCACAGCCGTTGGGGGACGACCGCGACGAGGCGGCACCCGGCCCCCCACCGAGGGGGGGAAACAGAGGCACGCCTCCCTTACCGTCTCGACCCCCCCCCCAAGAGAGCCACTCAGGGGACACACCACCGCGGTGGGGACCCGAGGAGCACGCTGGGAAAAGGGAACGACACCACCGCTCGGCCTCGGGCACCTGAGGGACAACCTGGAGCGCTCCAGGGGCACCACCGACGGCCAAGCAAGGCACGCTCACGCGCCAGCAGGGGCGCGCAGCGCAGCGGCGGGACGGCCCCCCCCAACGACGCGGGGAGGACCGCTCGCGAGGCACACGCCAAGGAGGCGAAGCGAGAGTGTCTGCTGCGTCCGAGGACCACGGACCCGCCCGCGCCATGAGGCAGGGGGCGGGAGACCGAGGGTCAGGGCCGGAGACCACCACCCCTGCCTTCCCCCACACCCCTCGACAGGCCGGGAGGGTGTGAAAAGAGAGGCGAGGGGCCCGCGGACAGAACGAGAAGAGCGGTCCCGTTCGCCAGGAACGTCCGTCCCTCGTCTAGCGCGACTTAGGTCCGGCCCAGGAGAGCGCGACATCACCACATCGATCAGTCAATCCAGCGAGCCAGGGGCCAGAAAGCCCCGAAGGGGAGGGGCACGGTGAGGACCATCATCCGAGGAGCCTGCTTCAGCCTCACCGGCAGCCGCAGCCCCAGCCCCCCCCCTACCACCTCCTTTTCTTTCTCTCAGGCAACACTGGCCGACGACCCCGCCAGGAGAACGCCTGACACGTGGCACGGAGCCTGCGGGGTGGGGCCGTCTCAGCCACCACCGGGTGCCTGCGGCGGGGGGTGGGAGTCACACGGGGTGGAAGACCCACGCGCCACCTCGCCCCGCCGCCCTCGGGTGAGCCAGAGACCGGAGGCGGCACCGCGGGCCGGGTCAGCCGGGCGCACACACGAGAGCCGGCGCGCAGGCCCAGGCGGGCGGCTCAAGCGGCAAGGGCCGGTTCGGGTGCCAGGCGGCAGTCCCAAGCCCAGAGCCCTGCATGCGTCCGGAGTCCCCAAGTCCTCAGCGACAGACGCCAAGGAAGACCGTGTCAGCACCTACCTGGTGGCAAAAAAGGCCCATTTCGGGCGAAAAAAATCACGACGCCCGGCAGCGGGGCCCATCCACGAATCGCAGGGGTGGTCCCCGGGACCTCGGTCCCGCCACCTGTCCCCAACACTTCCCCATCCACACCAGTCCCGGAGCTCTCGGGGCCATCTGGTCGACCCGAGGAGCGTGGTGGCAAAGTGGGGGCGGGGCGGGGCGGGGCGGGGCGGGGCGGGAGGGGCGGGAAAACGTGGGAGAGGCAGCGAGCGGGCCGGGGTCGCCCTCCCCAGTTCGCCCGCGCGGGCAGGTACCGGTCCCTCCGAGTCTCCGGGCGAGGACTTGGTTAGAGAAAAAGAAATATCCCACTCGGCCGCCTCCGACGAGCGGGCCCCACGAGGGACCGCGCCCGGGCCCAGGCCGCCCTATCCGGGCCACCCAGTAAGGCTCGGGCCGGTCCCCACCCCCCGGCGGGGACTCGCGGTGGAGGAGGGGGCGGGGCAGGGTGAGAAAAAGTCGCGTCCGCCGACCGGGAACCCACGTGGGCACGCTGAAGGGCCGGGTGCGCCCTCCCCGGCCACCCGCGCGAGCAGGGCCCGGTCCGTCCACGTCCCCGGACCCAGGGGGACTTGAAAACATTTTCCCAGGGAGGCGCCTCCCAGGCGACCGGAGCCCACGAGGGACCGCACCCGTGTTGGCCCTTGCCGGTCTCTCCGGGTCACCCCTCGCGGCCCAGGCCGGTCCCCACCTCTGGAGTCCGACTCGGAAAAACATCGGTCAGAAAGAATCCGACCACCGGGACCCACGCGCGCCCTCCACCGGCCTAAACGCACGGGCCCGGGCCGGTCCCCACCTCCGGAGCGGGGCGCTGTGGGGACCCGGGGAGGGAGGGGGTCGGGGAACGAACACTCCGAAGGGTGAGCCAGGAGAAGGCCCGACCGCCCATCCACAGGCGCTCCGGAGGGCGCGAAAGACCCTCTCCCTTCCCACCGCGGCGGCCCGGCCCAGGTCGGGTCGGATGGCCGGGTCGGTCCCCGCGGCCGGAGGGGCGCGGGCGGATGCTGGTCGACCAAGCCAGGCGGCCCCTCAAACCGGCTCGAGAGCGCGGCGACGGTCCCACCCTCACAGACCTGCACGCCCAATCTCAAGCGACAGCAGGAGGCGCCCACGCCTGGGCGCCACCGGGACAGTCGCCACCAGCGTCGCCTGGCTCCCGGAAATCTGCCTCGGGCCCGGCGGCCGAGTCACAGCCCTCACGAAGGTCGCCGGAGCTCCAGAGACAAGGGACAATATAAAAGCGGCCGCCAGGTGGCTCCTGACAACCGGCTCCAACGTCCCCGGGCCGGATCCCGGTCGCCGGCCGGCCACCGAGGACGCTGCAGCGCCGCCGGGCCGCCCAAACGCCCGAGCTCAGCCCGGGGCGAGGCGGCGGGCGTCTGGCGCGGCCCCGAGGCGTCCGTCTCGGAGCTAGCCCCCGGGTCGGCACGACACGGCGCGACCCCGGCAGCAGACGGGGTGGGGGGGCGGGGGAAGCCGGGAAGATGTCGCCGGGAGGCTGCCTCGGAGGAGACGCGCTCCCCACGCGATTCCTGGGCGGGGGGAAATCCCACGGAGACGCCGGCGGTGCCCGGGGAGGCTGGCACGGGCTGCCCAGAGGGGCACGAGCAAGATCCCCGGCTGCCCGGACGGAGGGAGGGAGGGAGGAAGGGAAGGCGGGGACTGGCAAACCGAAACCAGGCCAGCGCTCAGAGAACAACGCAGGAATGCATCCTTTCTCGAACGGAGGAGGTCTTTCGGAAGCAGACACGCAAAGCCCAGAAGCTAGAAAGGAAAGGAAGGATACACTCTGACCCCCACACAAGTGGAAATAAACATCTATCTGTGCCTAGACGGCGACAAAGTCCAAAGACAACACATGGGTGCGTGGGTGGGGGGGAAATGCACTTGCGGTCACGAGAACATGGATTTCAAAATGGACTGACCACAACCACGGGCGGGGGGGGGGGGGGGGGTGAGGCAGGCGGGGGTTGGGGGAATGCGGGCGGGTGGGGGTGGGGGGGCAGGGGGCGAGGGTGGAGTCCATAGCCATCCACTAAAGAAGCTGAGTTCCGGTACATCTACACAATGCAACACTCTGAGCGCGAGCGGGTGCGTGTGCGTGGGGGTGGGGGTGTGTGTGTGTGGAGTGCGGTAAGTATCGACAACCAACCGTAGTCCCACCAAGACCACACCAAACCATACCAGCAAAGAAGTCAAGCTGTAGAACTACTCTGGCCTTGAAAACAAAGGAAAAAGCACGCACGGATAACATACATACACGTATTACCTATGCTCGTGGCGCACGTATACATGGACCTATAAAGGCCTAGGACAAGCCCAAGCATATCCCGTAAGGGGAGCCTATCCAAAACAGACCGAGGCCTCACACAATTCAGCCTCCAGAAAACAAGCAACCCAGTGAGAAAAGTGGGCAGGAGGCCCGAACAGAACATGTTCATTAATTAGGAGAAAAAAAAAAAAAGAAAGGAAAGAAAACAACTTTTTTTAGTAAAAAAAACAAAGCAAAACGGAAACACAACAACAAAACAAACAAAAATGAAACACAAAACATTTTTTTAGTTAAGAAAAATAAATGGGGAACCAAAGAAGCGCACGCATTTCTCTTGACAAAGATATTCGGACAGGCCCAGGATCTGGAGTTGCGACAGCAAGTTCGTAAAGGCAGAAAAAGTGGCTCCTGATCGAACACGTATTTTTCAAGCTGAGAGAGACCACCACCACCGTGGCATGCTGGAGGACTCAGAGATGTCACCTGGCGGGTGACAGAATGGCTCTCCGACAAAAGACAGCAGTATGGAAAACAGTACGGAAGTCCCTCAAAACACTGCACACAAAACTACCATGCGACCCAGTAACTCCACTAAGTGCCCACGGAGGGGGTGAAGAAGACATGTAACATGTCTATCTGTATCAACACCCACACCTATGTAGCTATAGGTACGGACACACTGTTAGCGCTCTCTGTGTCCGTACGTGTATATCTATGAGGAGAGAGAGAGAGAGAGAGAGAGAGAGAGAGAGAGAGAGAGAGAGAGAGGGAGAGAGAGGGAGAGAGAGGGAGAGAGAGGGAGAGAGAGGGAGAGAGAGAGAAACAGAGAGACAAAGAGTGGACAGTCACGTGAGTGCAATAGGTAAGGGAGATTAAGGCAACAAACAAACTCCCAACAGTGGTTTTGTAAGTCAACAATCAAGATTTCGATATCATGATGTCATCAAGCACCAGCACTTCTAAAGGGGCACAACGACACACAGGGCTCACTGGGCAGGGCAGTTCAGGACCCTAAAATGACCCTGAAAGCTGAAGCTCAAAAAAGCAATCTTGTTCACCTCCACGGGGGAAAAATACCGTTGTCCCACGACATTCAAAAATCGTACCAAAAGGGGGGGAAAAATAAAAAATCGTATCAAAACATTTAAAAACTCTCTTACTCACTCACCATTTAAAAGGTAGAGAATATAAAAAGAGCCAAACTACGATTTATTTAGTGGACTGTCATGGAAAGCATCGACATGAAAGCATCTGATTCATTTTGTAAAATCCTAGGAACAGCAGTTTTCAACAGTGCTCGCCTTCTTGGCGTGGTATCTTTTCTACCTCTGGATAAGCAGTCCTATTTTTTGTTTGTTTTTCTGTTTGTTTGTTTGTTGTTCCCCTAACTGAAGATCAGCCTCCAACACGATAACCCTTTGTGCTCTGTGGGTCCAGAACTATCTCTCGAAGTGCTTTTCTGAATGGGAACGTTTTCACCAACGTCATCGCCTGGAGACATCTTCAGCCTGTCCTCCCCCCCCTCCCCCCTCCCCCCTCCTCCTTTTTCTTCTTTGTATTCTTCAGCTCTCCTTGCGCTGGTCTCTCACACGGTGACAGTGTTGTCCTAGGCATGCTCAGGTGTCTCCTAACCCCATCCAAGTGGACTTCCAGTGTCATCATTTTGGGTTTCTTAGCCGCACTTTCGTCGTCCTCGGGCAATTCTTTCTTTTTATTTTCCACGGACGGGGGAGACCGGGGCTGGGGACAACACCACGACACACTGCGTGTGACCCGGAAAACAGACACATACACACCAGGCAATCACCGACAGGCTCTGAAAGAGGATCGGTCACTGGACACGGGGCACGCACGTTTGTTATTTGTGGAGTCATTGCAGACTGAACAGGCAGCAGCAAACTTTGGACTTCACGCAGCTACCGTTCATCAATTGTGGAAACTGACATTCGAAACACGTAGTTAGGCTCTTGGTGCGATTTCACCTAGTCATTGAAATGTGTACACACTGGAACCATGGAAAGTGAGACACCTCTCTCCCTCTCTCTCTCTCTCTCTCTCTCTCTCTCTCTCTCTCTCTCTCTCTCTCTCTCTCTCCCCCTCCTTCCCTCCCTCCCTCCCTCCCTCCCTCACCTCATTTCTACCAAAGGTCGCCAAATGAAGACTCGTTTGTTTCCAAACCAAGTTTCCTTTCACTCAATTGGGTGGGAGCTTTCCCTAAGGATTGCATGGGAAGGTGTTATCCTCATTCGTTTTAGCAGTTTTCCTTAGAACTAGAAAATTAGAATTCTGCTGAACGATGAACATGCACCTCGCTTAAGTTTCTGCTAGGAAATCCATGCACCATGTTGATCGAATGAAAAGGAAAAGGATTTTTAGCAAGGTTTTTTTCTCCACTTCAGATGAATTTTACAGGGCGGGGAGGGGGGAGGCGAGGGGGGTCTCTGGTGTTTTTTTTTTAATTTTTAAAAAATTTTTATTCTTGGCTGTGTTGGGTCTTCGTTTCTGTGCAAGGGCCTTCTCCAGTTGCGGCAAGCGGGGGCCACTCTTCATCACGGTACGCGGGCCTCTTCACTATCGCGGCCTCTCTTGTTGCAGAGCACAGGCTCCAGACGCGCAGGCTCAGTAATTGTGGCTCACGGGCCTAGTTGCTCCGCGACATGTGGGATCTTCCCAGACCAGGGCCCGAACCCGTGTCCCCTGCATCAGCAGGCAGATTCTCAACCACTGCGCCACCAGGAAAGCCCAGGGTCTCTGTTTTTAATTTAAGGTCCTCTGAAACGTCAGTATGTGTTCGTGAACATACTCATGTGTACTATATTCCTCCATCCAATCGTCAGTCATCTGGCAGAAGGAGAGCCTCATCACCGGCAAACAACATTCCGACCCTTAATGAGAAAATATTTTTCTGGTGCTTTCGCCAAAAAATGCAAAGCCCCTTATTTAAGCTAATGACATTAAAAAGAAATCCTTAGTACCTAGGAACAGAACAAAGTGAAAGAAACACAATGCACAGACTTGGGGGAAGAAAGAAAGAAAGAGAGAGAGAGAGAGAGAGAGAGAGAGAGAGAGAGAGAGAGAGAAGAGAAGAGAAGAAAAGAAAAGAAAGAAAGAAAGAAAGAAAGAAAGAAAGAAAGAAAGAAAGAAAGAAAGAGAAAAGAAAGAAAGAAAGAAAGAGAAAAAGAGAAAAAGAGAAAGAAAGAAAGAAAGAAAGAAAGAAAGAAAGAAAGAAAGAAAGAAAGAAAGAAAGAAAGAAAGAAAAAGAAAGAAAGAAAGAAAGAAAGAGAAAATCTCTCAACCTAAAAGTTTTTGTAACAAACGGACAATCTGTGATTTGGTAAGTAAAATATATTTCTGGAACGTAAAGTTCTTTGAGACAAGAATGGAGAAGAAAACAAGAAAAAGACAATCAGAATTCAGAACCCTTAGAAACCTGAATCGGTCATGAACAGGAACTAGGAAGCCACGGTGAACGGGGTCCGTGACACCAGTGTTTCTGGACCGGCAAATGGATGATTCCATTCCATCATGTCTAGAAGCATACATTTTCACACAGCGTCACTTTTTCAAAATTTCTTTCCCCCAAAGTGATGCCAGAGGTGTGGAGTCATACATCGAAACATCTTTAGTTTTACAGTTAGTTTTAGTTTTACAGTTCCTTCTGTAATAAAGAGACAGAAGTAGGTCCACTGAGACTTGTTGAGCCAAGAACGTTTCCATAGGTTATCTTTGGAAACGATCTAGACGTTCCACGAATTCCCCATCATTCCACTTACGCCAACTCTAAAGTTTCTAAAGTGACCCCAAAGGTCTGGGAGAAACTCTTTTTAAGTAGACATACATACCACAACACATAACCTTTCTTAAGGAGTTCCTCCACCTAGAGCTATCGAAATCACTTGTTCTAAATCCCATGACGATGAGATGACCCGTGAACATCTCCTGAGACTTTAGACGACGTCAGCCATCACCCCCCAAGTTCTTTTTCTTGCTGACGAATTCGGTTCACTCCCGTGAACTTATTGGATTTGGGGTCGACGTAGATAGAAGAAAAGGTTGACCTCGAATGCTGATCACGCTAAAGACCTGCCTAGTTTCATAAAACCCATCCCTTGACCTTGGCTATATCTCGGCTGAAGGGTTCATCCTAGATCACGTGAACTTGCAAAAACCTTCGGGCGGGTCCCTTTCTAGTGGACTGAATTCGGGAGTGCTTCCTTCTAAGCCAGTTCAAGAGAGCTCTTTCACAAGTTAACTGTGGCACTCGGATCCGTACGTAGACACAGGCCAGCTCTAGGAGGGAGCTACAGACATACCCGTTACCGGGCCCTTTCCAGATTCTTGCACAGCAGTACCATAGAAATGAAGATCGCTTCCACAAGACTCTAAGGCTAACAAGGCAAAACGTTTTAATGAAAAGACATAGCTTGTACACAAGGGAGAAGGCGGTGTGCGGGGTGGGGGTGGGGGGTGGGGATGTGGGGGCGGGGGGGGGGGGGGGCGAGAGACAGCTCCCCGAGTCGCTTTGATCACGGAAGGGAGAGTCTGTCTCGGGATCACTGATCATTTCCGGAAATCCTCCAAATTCTTGGATCAGCAGCAGCTGGTTCCACGGTGGCTACCTATGGGGAAGAGCAAGCGCTTCCACGAGGCGAAAGAAGCGCAGGAGGATTTTCTGCAAGAAAGCACAGGAACAGATAAGGGTTAAATGTATAGTTGAGCTTCCTGTCTCGTGACAACTAGGTACAGTCGTGGGTGTCAACAGAGGTAACGTTAACCTTTTACTCCCGCGAACCTCTTTTGTGTGTGTGTGGGGGGGGTGTGGGGGGGTGTGGGGGGGGTGTGTGTGTGTGCGTGTGCGTGTGTAAGGTCCGGGTTATTGCTCAACACCCCTCATGTCATATCCCCTTGCGATGAGGTCACCCTGAGTCAGGAGTGTGCGTATCTCCGTGATGCATCTGAAAGGCACGTGTCAAGTCAACCCAAGGGAATAGTCAACTGCACCTCAAACAGTGTCTGAGCTTGCGATAGACACACCTGTCTTTCTCCAGTTTTGTCATCTCGACCGTCACCTTTGGACATTGTGGGGATGGCGCAGGCCGAGCCAGAATATCCACCATGTCTTTAAATATCAGTGAGTCTCAAGGGTGTGTGCGACCTTCACCCAGGAAGAGTGCGCCCTGATGAGCAAATTCCAGGGGACGCTGTCTAGAGCTGTGCTGCTGGAGGACCTCAGTTATCTGGTGTCCATGGGTGAGTCTGTCCACAGCCATTTATCTGATAAAAGATTACCCAGAGGAGCTTTGCGTATTCTGCCCCCCACCACGCCGATGCCTATACACTTACAGAGCATCCACATCTGCCTGAAGGGGATGTGCTTCTTTCTTTCTTTCTTTCTTTTTAATTTTTTTTTTTTTTTTCAGGATCCCACCAGGATGGACAATTTCTGGCCACAATCACACGTCTTCCTTTCTGCTCCATATCTAACACTCAGAACAGTGCAGGACACTCACCTCATGGCACGCCTGCATCCAGTGGATGGATCAACGTGATAGGTAGTTCCTAACCAGCTCCTCTGCTCTTGAAACCGTGGCAGAGTGTGGCACAACAGTCGTCATCATAGCAGACATTTTCCCTTTAAAAGAGAGTTCATGAGGATGGGGGGGTGGGGTTGGGGGGTGGGGTGGGGGGTGGTTGGCCTTCCGAGGGAGCTGATGTTATTGAATATGTTTTTCTGAAAATAATGTTCGATCCACTATGGAACAATGGATTCACCCTCGTTAGAAAAACAAAGGATTTCACAGTCTGTTTCTGGTCTGGGGCCTGAGCATCAGCAGACAGTTCCTGAATACCTGAGCCCAAAGTCAGCGTCCCTCCTGCTCTGGGGAAGGGCTGGGAGTACTTCCCCGTGCTCAGGACGCCCTTCCCCGTGGTGCTGCTCTTTAACGTTCGTTCGCCTCGCTCCTCCTCCTGACGTGAACCTGAAGACCACACGCAGGTTCCAACGCAGGGCTCCAAATCCAGGTCCATGTTTCCCACGAAACAAGTTATCGGCTGCACCAATCAGATGTGCTTTCACAGCTGGAGCAGGAGGAGAGATGAGGAGGATGCAAGAGGATTTCCCAGAGTCCTGAATCCAGGTGGGCTCCAGGCTCATTCGAGTCAGTGTGGAGAGAAGCCTGGCCACTAGGGGAGAAGGGCAGGTAATGCCCACCGCAGACTCCCCTGAGAAAGTAGTTTTCCTGACACATCTTGTAAGACATTACCCAGTGCACTCGTCCTTATAAACACCAGGGAAGTCACACACAGCAGAAACCCTGTGTCTGAGATCAGTGAGGTAGAGCCTTCAGCCAGAAATTACCCTCTTTAAGCCGAGGAAAATCATGTGGGGAGAAACCCTAAGCCTGGAACCACGGTGGAAGAACCTTCAGTTGGCGCTCCAGCCTCAGCACACACAGACAGCTCAGAGTGGGATGCATCCCTGACGCGGTAGGGAAGGCAGCACAAGCTTTACTAGGAGGACAGCAGGCCGTCGTCTTGGGCCAGACCACATAATCACCGCTGTAGAAGAAATCCGATGCAATGCATGGGAGAATCCCATTCGCCATGGAGCCAGCACTTGTAGGACATGAGAGGATTCACACTGAATAAAATAGTCTCAGCATGGTGAAGGAAGGACATTCTTCAGTGGTGCCTTATCCCTTGGTGTCCTCACACCAAGGAGGTGCCAATTCTAACGTCACAATGGCAAATTCCTCACCTAGTTCACATCAAGAAATGAATGCTGGGAATATACTGACTCTATAAAGAATGTGTGAGCCCCACGATTGAGACAAGGTTCAGACGTTTGGAGATTGTCTATTACTACCAATCTACAGCATAAATAGGTAGATGGTGAAGTATTTTGAGAATGCAAAGTTTGGTACCAAGAAAGAAAGCAACCCCACTTCAGTGGATCAGTACTTGGACATACGTAAGCACTACCGAATGGGTGTGTGTCTTTCAAAACCAGGAAAAGTTGCCCTGAGTCAGAATGGGTCAATTTTCCTTTCATACACTCGCTGTCGATCAGTGAGGGACTTTCTATTTTTATGAAGTTGTAAACATAATTACAAACCCTAGGGTCAATCAGGAACTAAGTTTCAATGGTCAGTAAAAAAGTAGAACACAAGTGATGGGGGTTACCTGTTACATTACTGTTCAAATAGGTATGCACGCACATGTCAAGGATGAGTGGCCACAAGAATTAACACAACAAAGTTGAAACCTGTGCATGTGCGTGTGTGCGTGTGTGTGTGTGACTCATAGGTGGATGTTTTCCATAGCCGTGCACTATGGCACTGCAGGATCTGTGGTTGCTGAGTCCCCGGAGGTGGAAGCGCAGATACAGGGCCCTGACTGTGAAGTTATCCATGGATTTTCACAGTGCGTGGGCTCGGCACCCGTAACCCTCCATGTTGGTTGTTCAACGGTCAACTCTAGTTTATAGATCAGAGAGGATAACATCATGTGTTCACTATTAATAACTTTTCCAAATAATCTTTATCTTTTTAAAAGGAAGACATCATTTAATCCATTTCACAAGCTGATATTGGGAACCTACTGCCCCAGCACGTGAATTATCCCTACAGAACACGAGATCCCCGAGAAGGAAGAGCCCTGAGCACTGAGACGCCATGAAGGTAGGCTTTTAGATGATATTCTCTGCTTCTCCAGCTTGAGGTAAAACATGGGATGACTGGGTCTACCTATCCCATTCCGGTTTGTCAATTGGGAGCCCCCATGGCACGTATCACCAGAAGTCGGTCCATGATAACTCCATCTATAGGAATTCTTGGCAGTTTTATGTTCAGGATCATTTCTTTTCCTGCCATCGATTGAAAACTCCTTGGGCCCTGTTAGCAGTTACAGATTCAATGAGTCCAGTACTTCATAGGTTTTGTCACGTATTTAGAAGGGGAATCACCATCAAGTTGCTGAAATGAGGACTAAGTGTCTTTCAGACATGGAGAAGGAAATAAATGGTGCTCTGCGGGGTGTGCGATGACAGGCACCCAGGATTCCTTCACCCAGCCCTCCCTTTGCTCCCTCACCGCTTCCTGGAAAATTGGCGCGCGCGCGCACACGCACACGCACACGCACACGCACACGCACACACACACACACACACACACACAGCTCTGGGGGCGCTATTTGCTGTCCATGATTTCACGTGCCTTTTGGGCACGGCTGGTAGAGATGGACATGAAGCAGCAGGACAGCAAGCTGGCATCTCGGTCGGCCTAGAGAAGTTTCCCAAGTGAAATATCAGAACCAGGGCAGGGGGGCGTAGAGAGAGGCGGGGAGGGGAGGCCCACGTGACCTGGGAGAGAGGTTGGGGGGGGACCGCTGACCGACCTCGGTTCAGGTTCCCCGTCCCCCCCCCCCCGCTGAGAACCTGCCTTCGCTTCCTGCCCTCAGGTGTGTGAGAGGAGCATGTTTCTTTCCAACAAATACCAACACATCAATTCAGTCTGTTTGTGTGTTTGTTCTTGCTTGTTCGTTTTCTGGACGAGGCCAAAGAACCCTTCCAGTGGAGGTGTGTGTACAAAGGAGGATCTGACAGGATGGGAGGGTGCGGGTCAGTCCATGTGCCAAGAAATCCAGAGAATCTGTCGTAGCTGAGACTCGGGCCTTTTGCAGAAATAGGCCAAGAGAGTTCAGATTTGATCATTCACTGCCAAATAGTCATCACAGCAGTTTCCTGGAAGGGATTGTGTTGCAGGAGCCAGCGTGGCCCTCAGCCCTCAGGCCTCAGCCCGGCGGGCGGGCAGGCAGGCAGGCAGGCAGCGGCTATTGTCTGTTGTTCCCGCCCCCACCCCCACCCCCACCCCCGTTCCTTCTCCAGCGCTCCTTCCTAAGTCCCCTGGACTGACCTTTGCCAGGAGCGGGGGAGGGGAGGTCCGGACGATTCATTCGGCAGGGCCTCGTTCAATCGCTCCATTCAAATGCAGAAAGCTCTCCGGTCAAGTCGGAGCGTTTGACTTTGCCTCGAGCTTCTCTTTAATGAATGGCTTTTTCTTTTTTCTTTCCCCAATTTCCCCCACCCTTAGGCTGCCCCCTCCAAACTGCAGGGAGGGAAGGAGGGAGAGAGGAAGGGATGGGAGGAGGATGTGTGAGAAACAGGCTTTTTTTCCAGGCAAAAGGAGTCCCCTCCTTTTCCTAACCCAGGAAACCCCACTACACCATTTGAGAATCATGGACACGCGTGAAAGCAGACGTCTTCACTTGAGATCTTCCTCCGCAGGAGGACAGAAAGGAGGGCCAGTGTGTCCCTCTTGTGCTGGCCGGTTCTTAGGTCACTTGAATTCAAAATAAGCAATAGAGCATGGAGGCACATTTTGGGGCGGCCTACTCTGGAGCCCAACAGTTCCCTCCTCTGAAAGTTCCTTGGAACATATTAAAGCTGAGCTGGTGACTCGTGTGTGTGTGTGTGTGTGTGTGTGTGTGTGTGTGTGTGTGTGTGTGTGTGTGTGTGTGTCTGTCTGTCTGTCTGTCTGTCTGTCTGTCTGTCTGTCTGTCTCTGAGTCAAGGAGATTTCTAGATGTCAGGGTCGAAGCAACTTTAGAAGTTTGAAATAACTCTGATGATGTCGTCGGGTGTTTGGTTCAAATTTCAGAGTGGCTCTCACAGAAACAGGAACGAGGACTTTTTCCATAGGAGCCGTTGTGGCCGTTTCTCTAAGGTTTTCGTCAAGTTCTCTAGCTTCCGTTTGCAGGGCTTCAGGCAAAGGGCCGTTTTAGTTCTCAGTGATGCCAAGTCAAAAGGGTGGGAGAAAATGGCAAAACGTTCATGGAGAGAGTCGTAGCCAGATATTGGAGGGAACTCAAAAAACTTCGGGATGCAGTCCAGTTTTCAGGTTAAGAACAACACCCTAAGGGAAGTGAGTAAGACCAGAATTTCATATCCACAAGTGTGTATCCCCGTTTTATGGAAACATAATTTTGGCCTCCAAGTAACATATGCAAATAACTCTATTGCCAGGGAAATAAGAAGCCTCCCTGAGAGTTTCTGAATTAAGGAAAGTAGGGAGAAAAAGATCAGTGATTCTATCCTGCTGACAGAGGTATAAGTTACCAAATGGACGTCCCCCTTTAAAAATAAAAGAAGAAAATTGGGTTTTGTTTGTTTGTTTTTGTTTTTCCTTGTATCTGGAAAACAAAAGATTTAACAATCAGTCCTAATCTCTCCCTCTCTCCCTCTCTCCCTCTCTCTCTCTGTTTTTCTCTCTCTCTCTCTCTCTTTATATATATATATATATATCAAAATACTTTATATAGATATTCTTTTTCAGATTCTTTTCTCTCATACGTTATTACAAAGTAGTGAGTAGAGTTTCCTGTGCTATATAGTAGGAGGTGTTTGTTGATTACCTACTTTATGTACAGTAATGTGTATATGTTCATCTCAACCTCCTAAGTTATCTATCCCCCGCTTCCCCAAGCAGTCCTATTTTACACAAGTAGTCATACACATTGTCATCCTATTCATCAGTTCATTCAACCCCATGTAAGTCATTCTTGTTCTTCTTGGAGTCCAGTTTTTCCATCGGTTCTGCCGACCTTGCCTGATGATTGAGGGTGACTGGACGAGTGACGGTTCCAAAAAGTTTACAAGAGCTTTTGTGAAGGATTGTAGGATTTGCCCAGAGAAGCGGGTGCCTTGATCTGATCACACGGGAGGCTGTGGAAGGTAGACCCCAAGTGGCAAACACATTTTGTTTTTTTAACAGTCTCTGTGCCACGGTGAGGACATCAGGCTTGCAGCGAGGGAAGACTTCAACCCACACGGAAAACATACAAGGATGTTTGGATGACCCCTACTAAGTGGCAGTGGAATGAAATCCAGTGGCTGGGGTTCAGAGGGTCCAGAGAGAGGAGGTTTTCTTTCCATAGAGAAAAATGATTTTTCCCCCCCAGGGTTACAAGCATGACAGGTCAGACGTTGCCGGTAGACTGTAGAAGTCTTCCTGCCAATGTCTATTTACAATTGGAGTCATCTTGGAGGCACCATGGGCGGGTGAAGGAATGCAAGGTGTGGGGGAGGGGGGAGGTTGGCCAGGGAGCAACCGGCTGGGCCAACGTCTCCCGTCTGCCATAGCCCCGACCGGCTGTTGAAAGGACAGAATGGACCTGATCCACGTGTGCCCCGCCACCCCCACCATCTTTCCACAGGCTGTTGTTACTGCCTTGGCGTGAAAGTCGGTTAGAACATCTCCCTGATACTGGGTTCAGCCCCTTTCGTGTGAGCCTCCATTTTGACGATAACAGACAACACTTTATGCCAGGGCAGAGAAGACTTCCAGGAAGAAAGATCCCATCATTTCTGGAACAGTTAGAACACATCGGTGTACAGACACAAGCCAAAGAAGACTTCACGTTGTTCCTTCCTCTTTGACAACACTTTCCCGTGTCATCGAACCTCTCCAAGAAACTTACTCAGTTTCATCTCTCTCATTTCTCAGGAGAGAGAACACATTTTTGAGCTATTTTGAGGGCCCTCTCCTCCTGGATCCTATCTCAAAGTGCGTTCGAAGTCCAAAGGACTTCATCTGTCCTTCAATTTTTGAGCAAATGTGTCCAAAATATCCAAAAGATTGTAAAGCACTTAATCTGATAGGTCACTGTGAAACAGTGCTTCGTTAGCCATGTCACCAACATCCCAAGGAAAGACTTGCTAGGCAGAGAGAGAAGCTTCTTCTTCAGTTCTGAGCCAAACCTGGTTCTTTGAATATCGAGAGGACTAAGTTGATGTGAGTCCTCCAAGACCTGATAAAGGCAACCTAGAAAATAAGTGATGACTTTTGACAAAGACATAAGCCTTTCTTCCTTTCTTTCTTTCTTTCTTTCTTTCTTTCTTTCTTTCTTTCTTTCTTTCTTTCTTTCTTTTTCTTTTCTTTCTTTCTCTCTCTCTCTTTCTTTCTCTCTCTCTCTCTCTTTCTCTCTCTCTCTCTCTCTCTCTCTCTCTCTTTCTTTCTTTCTCTCTCTCCTTAAAGATAAAGGAAAAAACCTTTCCTAATCTAATCTAATCTCTCATGATGGGCAGAGCAGACCGATAGAAGAAAAACCCAAACCCTAAACCCAAACCTGGTCCTTTTAACAGAGAGAGACAACTAAATTCTAATTTTGCACTGGTTTCATGTTGATACAAAAACTCATTTCTGTCTTTGAATCCACCCTCATCTTATCCAGTCCTGACCACGGATCCAATTCCTTTCCAAAGACACTTTTCTTCACACACCTTTTCCAACTGTCTGTGCCCATTTTTAGCTTGTCCCTTGTTTTCTTTCTTTTCCATTGATAAATGACTACCTTTAGGACAAAAATCTCTTTCTCCTTCCCCCAAACCTTATCTCCATACACCTTCTACTTTGCCTCCCCCCTCCCCCCCCAAAAAAAGTCCTCTTCCTACCGTGACGATGGCAACATCAGGTAGCTTGGACCACACACGTTCCTTCTTTAGAATGCCTCGTCCTTGGACACTGTCTTTTTTTTTTTTTTTTCCTCTTCAGTGAAAGTAAGGAAGCCAACCACAGTGAACAGTGTGAACATGGAATACTTTGTAGAAGTCTAGGCTCCTACCTAGTACAGTCTTTCCCTAAAGCACAAGATCTATCTAGGCATGGAACCAAACATGCTCAGTCTCTCCTCCGTAAAAGGTCCAAAGCAGGGAGACCCTTAGACTTGTGGAGCCATGAACATTTCAGTATTTTATCTTATGTGGAGATGATGTAGACACTCGCTGAGGTTTCACCCTGTCAGGGCACTTAGCCAACCTCTAAGCCTAGAGATGACCAGAGATGTTGGAAAGTCTTGAAGTCGGCCTGTGGAAAACAATCATTGGGGGAAAAGTTCCCCTTAAACATTCTTATCTCGTCAACATCTATGTCCTCTGTTATGAGCAATCCTACTTGGATGATTCGTGAACATTTCATGAGACATGAAAGCAG
>NW_027175471.1:25000-27500 GCF_028021215.1 Eschrichtius robustus | reverse complement strand
CAGGTCCAGGTCCACGTCCACGTCCAGTTCCCGGTCCAGGTCCAGGTCCATGTCCAGGTCCCGGTCCCGGTCCCGGTCCAGTTCCAGGTCCAGGTCCAGGTCCAGGTCCAGGTCCAGGTCCAGGTCCATGTCCATGTCCATGTCCAGGTCCCGGTCCCGGTCCGGTTCCAGGTCCAGGTCCAGGTCCAAGTCGAAGTCCAAGTCTAAGTCCAATTCCAGGTCCGCGGGGAGAACTGGTCGACCCGGCGGCCGGGGGACCCCGGAGACGACGGAGCCCAAGTCTAGGTCCCGGTCCATGTCCATGTCCAGGTCCAGGTCCATGTCCATGTCCAGGTCCAGGTCCAGGTCCAGGTCCAGGTCCCGGTCCAGGTCCATGTCCAGGTCCAGGTCCCGGTCCCGGTCCGGGTCCGGGTCCGGGTCCGGGTCCGGGTCCGGGTCCATGTCCATGTCCAGGTCCAGGTCCAGGTCCAGGTCCAGGTCCAGGTCCAGGTCCCGGTCCGGGTCCGGGTCCGGGTCCGGGTCCATGTCCATGTCCAGGTCCAGGTCCAGGTCCCGGTCCCGGTCCCGGTCCGGGTCCGGGTCCGGGTCCGGGTCCGGGTCCGGGTCCATGTCCAGGTCCATGTCCATGTCCAGGTCCAGGTCCAGGTCCAGGTCCAGGTCCCGGTCCGGGTCCGGGTCCGGGTCCGGGTCCGGGTCCGGGTCCATGTCCCGGTCCCGGTCCCGGTCCCGGTCCAGGTCCATGTCCATGTCCATGTCCATGTCCAGGTCCAGGTCCAAGTCGAAGTCCAAGTCTAAGTCGAAGTCCAAGTCCGCGGGGAGAACTGGTCGACCCGGCGGCCGGGGGACCCCGGAGACGACGGAGCCCAAGTCTAGGTCCCGGTCCATGTCCATGTCCATGTCCATGTCCATGTCCATGTCCATGTCCATGTCCAGGTCCATGTCCGGGTCCGGGTCCGGGTCCGGGTCCGGGTCCGGGTCCGGGTCCGGGTCCATGTCCAGGTCCAGGTCCAGGTCCAGGTCCCGGTCCCGGTCCAGGTCCAGGTCCAGGTCCAGGTCCAGGTCCCGGTCCGGGTCCGGGTCCGGGTCCGGGTCCGGGTCCGGGTCCGGGTCCATGTCCGGGTCCGGGTCCGGGTCCGGGTCCGGGTCCGGGTCCGGGTCCGGGTCCCGGTCCAGGTCCATGTCCAGGTCCAGGTCCCGGTCCCGGTCCGGGTCCGGGTCCGGGTCCGGGTCCGGGTCCGGGTCCATGTCCAGGTCCAGGTCCAGGTCCAGGTCCAGGTCCAGGTCCAGGTCCAGGTCCCGGTCCGGGTCCGGGTCCGGGTCCGGGTCCATGTCCATGTCCAGGTCCAGGTCCAGGTCCCGGTCCCGGTCCCGGTCCGGGTCCGGGTCCGGGTCCGGGTCCGGGTCCGGGTCCATGTCCAGGTCCATGTCCATGTCCAGGTCCAGGTCCAGGTCCGGGTCCGGGTCCGGGTCCGGGTCCGGGTCCGGGTCCATGTCCGGGTCCGGGTCCGGGTCCGGGTCCAGGTCCGGGTCCGGGTCCGGGTCCCGGTCCAGGTCCATGTCCAGGTCCAGGTCCCGGTCCCGGTCCGGGTCCGGGTCCGGGTCCGGGTCCGGGTCCGGGTCCATGTCCATGTCCAGGTCCAGGTCCAGGTCCAGGTCCAGGTCCAGGTCCAGGTCCCGGTCCGGGTCCGGGTCCGGGTCCGGGTCCATGTCCATGTCCAGGTCCAGGTCCAGGTCCCGGTCCCGGTCCCGGTCCGGGTCCGGGTCCGGGTCCGGGTCCGGGTCCGGGTCCATGTCCAGGTCCATGTCCATGTCCAGGTCCAGGTCCAGGTCCAGGTCCAGGTCCCGGTCCGGGTCCGGGTCCGGGTCCGGGTCCGGGTCCGGGTCCATGTCCCGGTCCCGGTCCCGGTCCCGGTCCAGGTCCATGTCCATGTCCATGTCCATGTCCAGGTCCAGGTCCAAGTCGAAGTCCAAGTCTAAGTCGAAGTCCAAGTCCGCGGGGAGAACTGGTCGACCCGGCGGCCGGGGGACCCCGGAGACGACGGAGCCCAAGTCTAGGTCCCGGTCCATGTCCATGTCCATGTCCATGTCCATGTCCATGTCCATGTCCATGTCCGGGTCCATGTCCGGGTCCGGGTCCGGGTCCGGGTCCGGGTCCGGGTCCGGGTCCGGGTCCATGTCCAGGTCCAGGTCCAGGTCCCGGTCCCGGTCCAGGTCCAGGTCCAGGTCCAGGTCCAGGTCCCGGTCCGGGTCCGGGTCCGGGTCCGGGTCCGGGTCCGGGTCCATGTCCCGGTCCCGGTCCCGGTCCCGGTCCAGGTCCATGTCCATGTCCATGTCCATGTCCAGGTCCAGGTCCAAGTCGAAGTCCAAGTCTAAGTCGAAGTCCAAGTCCGCGGGGAGAACTGGTCGACCCGGCGGCCGGGGGACCCCGGAGACGACGGAGCCCAAGTCTAGGTCCCGGTCCATGTCCATGTCCATGTCCATGTCCATGTCCATGTCCATG
>NW_027175471.1:0-12500 GCF_028021215.1 Eschrichtius robustus | reverse complement strand
GGGCACCGGGAAGTCGCTCGGAGGCCGGCCGGCACGTGCCCGCTCGCTCGCGCTCACTCGCTCGCGCGGACGGGGGCGGCGGGGCTCGGGCCGAGGCCCAGATCCCCCCTTCCCCGCCCGCCCGCCGGGAGCGGGGCGGTGCGGACACGGCGGCCGGCCCACGACGGCTGGCCGGGGACCCGACGACCCGCGCTCGGGCGAGCGCGCCGGGGCGGGGCGCGGCACGGCGTGGGGACAGACGGCGGTCCCCCCTCGCCCAACACACAACGACGTCGGCAGACGGGCGGCGGTGGCGGCGGATCACGGAGCGGAGCCGCGGCAGGCTCGGGGAGCGAAACACACCGGGACGCGGCCCGGGGGTCGGCAGAGACGCGACGGACGAGGCCGGGTGGACGGACGGGAGAGAGGGCCGACGAGGCGCGGCTGGCTCGGCCGCCGTCGCACAGAGGCGGCGGCGACGTCACAGAAGCCGTGGCGGGAGGGGGCGGCCGCGCGCCGCCGCGAGGGGGCCCGGGGGCCGGGCCTAAGGGCCCGGACGCGAGTCGGCCGCCGGGGCACGACACGGGGTCTCACCGCCAGAGGCCTCCAGCGCAGGGGCGGTCCCGCGGCACCCAGGACGCCGACTGGCCTTCCACGGGCCCCCCCAGGGGCCCCGCTCGCGGGGCTCGCGACCACCACCGCCAAACACCCACGAGCCGCGGCCGGCCCGCGAGAACACTCTCCCGCGCGCACACCGGCCGCCCCGCGGCCCCCACCCCACACACACCTCCGCCGCGCCCGACTTCCCCGCCTCAGGAACCGTGAGCACTCCACCCGGGGACGCCGCCGGCCGAGGCGGCCGGGGGGGGCGACACCCTCACGAGGGCGAGGCCGGCTCGGTCCCAGACGGGGAAGGGGACGTGTGGGGAAGGGGGTCATGGGGTGGGGGCGGGGGAGGGCCGGCGGCGACGGGGAGGGGGCGGCACGCACACACGGCGAGGGCCGCGGGGCAGAGGCGCGGGGCGCTGCCCAGGGAAAGGAAGGGCCGAGGCACGACCGGGCCACCAGGAAAACAAGCGCGGGGTCCCACCGCCACACACACGAGGGCGGTCCCACGACGCCTGAGACGCCGGCCGGCCCCAGCCACCCTGGAGCCTCCCCACGACCCGGCCCCGCCGCCAGGGCCCGCGTGTGACGGTCTCCCCCGCGTGCCACGGAGGGACCCGTCCACCCAAACTCAGCCCCTCCGTCCTCGCCAGATCCGCCTTCATCCAAGTCCGACCGCCGGGGCTCGCGCCCCAGGGAAACGCTCCCGAGCGAGGCGACCCGCACCGCGCCCACACACCGCCGCCGGCTGCGACTCGCGGCGAGGGCAGGCGCGACGGGCTCCTCGTGGCTGCGGGACAGGGGAGTCGGGACGCCCGGGCGTCCCCGCCCCCTTGAGCTCGCCACGGGGGTCACCGCACGCGCACGCACACGCGCACACGCGGCCCCGCGCCGGACGCCGGCCTGGCGGGACCCTCCCCCGACTCAGAGGGGGGAGGCGCGGGCCGCGGTAGGCAAAGAGCGGCGCACGGCCCCACCGCGGGGCCGGCGCAAGCCCTCCCGCGAAGGCGAGGGGCTCTGCCCACGTGCTCTGGCAGTCGCCACCATGGCGACTGCACGCTTGGGAGGGGCAGCGGCTGGGGGGTCCGGTACCCCAAGGCTCCCTCTCGGATCGCTAGAGAAGGCTTTCTCACCGAGGGTGCATCATCCCCCACCCATCGTCTCCCCTTTGGGCCCGCGGAGGCGCTCCACAAGCCGCCCAGTCCACGAATGGGCGGGGTGGGGGGGGTCTGCGGTATGGGTAAGCACACGGCCCACAGGAGCGCTCGCGGCCACAGCCGGGGGCACAACCTCAGCCGCCCCCCGGCCCAACACGATCCCCCCAACAGCACAGCCGTTGGGGGACGACCGCGACGAGGCGGCACCCGGCCCCCCACCGAGGGGGGGAAACAGAGGCACGCCTCCCTTACCGTCTCGACCCCCCCCCCAAGAGAGCCACTCAGGGGACACACCACCGCGGTGGGGACCCGAGGAGCACGCTGGGAAAAGGGAACGACACCACCGCTCGGCCTCGGGCACCTGAGGGACAACCTGGAGCGCTCCAGGGGCACCACCGACGGCCAAGCAAGGCACGCTCACGCGCCAGCAGGGGCGCGCAGCGCAGCGGCGGGACGGCCCCCCCCAACGACGCGGGGAGGACCGCTCGCGAGGCACACGCCAAGGAGGCGAAGCGAGAGTGTCTGCTGCGTCCGAGGACCACGGACCCGCCCGCGCCATGAGGCAGGGGGCGGGAGACCGAGGGTCAGGGCCGGAGACCACCACCCCTGCCTTCCCCCACACCCCTCGACAGGCCGGGAGGGTGTGAAAAGAGAGGCGAGGGGCCCGCGGACAGAACGAGAAGAGCGGTCCCGTTCGCCAGGAACGTCCGTCCCTCGTCTAGCGCGACTTAGGTCCGGCCCAGGAGAGCGCGACATCACCACATCGATCAGTCAATCCAGCGAGCCAGGGGCCAGAAAGCCCCGAAGGGGAGGGGCACGGTGAGGACCATCATCCGAGGAGCCTGCTTCAGCCTCACCGGCAGCCGCAGCCCCAGCCCCCCCCCTACCACCTCCTTTTCTTTCTCTCAGGCAACACTGGCCGACGACCCCGCCAGGAGAACGCCTGACACGTGGCACGGAGCCTGCGGGGTGGGGCCGTCTCAGCCACCACCGGGTGCCTGCGGCGGGGGGTGGGAGTCACACGGGGTGGAAGACCCACGCGCCACCTCGCCCCGCCGCCCTCGGGTGAGCCAGAGACCGGAGGCGGCACCGCGGGCCGGGTCAGCCGGGCGCACACACGAGAGCCGGCGCGCAGGCCCAGGCGGGCGGCTCAAGCGGCAAGGGCCGGTTCGGGTGCCAGGCGGCAGTCCCAAGCCCAGAGCCCTGCATGCGTCCGGAGTCCCCAAGTCCTCAGCGACAGACGCCAAGGAAGACCGTGTCAGCACCTACCTGGTGGCAAAAAAGGCCCATTTCTGGCGAAAAAAATCACGACGCCCGGCAGCGGGGCCCATCCACGAATCGCAGGGGTGGTCCCCGGGACCTCGGTCCCGCCACCTGTCCCCAACACTTCCCCATCCACACCAGTCCCGGAGCTCTCGGGGCCATCTGGTCGACCCGAGGAGCGTGGTGGCAAAGTGGGGGCGGGGCGGGGCGGGGCGGGGCGGGGCGGGAGGGGCGGGAAAACGTGGGAGAGGCAGCGAGCGGGCCGGGGTCGCCCTCCCCAGTTCGCCCGCGCGGGCAGGTACCGGTCCCTCCGAGTCTCCGGGCGAGGACTTGGTTAGAGAAAAAGAAATATCCCACTCGGCCGCCTCCGACGAGCGGGCCCCACGAGGGACCGCGCCCGGGCCCAGGCCGCCCTATCCGGGCCACCCAGTAAGGCTCGGGCCGGTCCCCACCCCCCGGCGGGGACTCGCGGTGGAGGAGGGGGCGGGGCAGGGTGAGAAAAAGTCGCGTCCGCCGACCGGGAACCCACGTGGGCACGCTGAAGGGCCGGGTGCGCCCTCCCCGGCCACCCGCGCGAGCAGGGCCCGGTCCGTCCACGTCCCCGGACCCAGGGGGACTTGAAAACATTTTCCCAGGGAGGCGCCTCCCAGGCGACCGGAGCCCACGAGGGACCGCACCCGTGTTGGCCCTTGCCGGTCTCTCCGGGTCACCCCTCGCGGCCCAGGCCGGTCCCCACCTCTGGAGTCCGACTCGGAAAAACATCGGTCAGAAAGAATCCGACCACCGGGACCCACGCGCGCCCTCCACCGGCCTAAACGCACGGGCCCGGGCCGGTCCCCACCTCCGGAGCGGGGCGCTGTGGGGACCCGGGGAGGGAGGGGGTCGGGGAACGAACACTCCGAAGGGTGAGCCAGGAGAAGGCCCGACCGCCCATCCACAGGCGCTCCGGAGGGCGCGAAAGACCCTCTCCCTTCCCACCGCGGCGGCCCGGCCCAGGTCGGGTCGGATGGCCGGGTCGGTCCCCGCGGCCGGAGGGGCGCGGGCGGATGCTGGTCGACCAAGCCAGGCGGCCCCTCAAACCGGCTCGAGAGCGCGGCGACGGTCCCACCCTCACAGACCTGCACGCCCAATCTCAAGCGACAGCAGGAGGCGCCCACGCCTGGGCGCCACCGGGACAGTCGCCACCAGCGTCGCCTGGCTCCCGGAAATCTGCCTCGGGCCCGGCGGCCGAGTCACAGCCCTCACGAAGGTCGCCGGAGCTCCAGAGACAAGGGACAATATAAAAGCGGCCGCCAGGTGGCTCCTGACAACCGGCTCCAACGTCCCCGGGCCGGATCCCGGTCGCCGGCCGGCCACCGAGGACGCTGCAGCGCCGCCGGGCCGCCCAAACGCCCGAGCTCAGCCCGGGGCGAGGCGGCGGGCGTCTGGCGCGGCCCCGAGGCGTCCGTCTCGGAGCTAGCCCCCGGGTCGGCACGACACGGCGCGACCCCGGCAGCAGACGGGGTGGGGGGGCGGGGGAAGCCGGGAAGATGTCGCCGGGAGGCTGCCTCGGAGGAGACGCGCTCCCCACGCGATTCCTGGGCGGGGGGAAATCCCACGGAGACGCCGGCGGTGCCCGGGGAGGCTGGCACGGGCTGCCCAGAGGGGCACGAGCAAGATCCCCGGCTGCCCGGACGGAGGGAGGGAGGGAGGAAGGGAAGGCGGGGACTGGCAAACCGAAACCAGGCCAGCGCTCAGAGAACAACGCAGGAATGCATCCTTTCTCGAACGGAGGAGGTCTTTCGGAAGCAGACACGCAAAGCCCAGAAGCTAGAAAGGAAAGGAAGGATACACTCTGACCCCCACACAAGTGGAAATAAACATCTATCTGTGCCTAGACGGCGACAAAGTCCAAAGACAACACATGGGTGCGTGGGTGGGGGGGAAATGCACTTGCGGTCACGAGAACATGGATTTCAAAATGGACTGACCACAACCACGGGCGGGGGGGGGGGGGGGTGAGGCAGGCGGGGGTTGGGGGAATGCGGGCGGGTGGGGGTGGGGGGGCAGGGGGCGAGGGTGGAGTCCATAGCCATCCACTAAAGAAGCTGAGTTCCGGTACATCTACACAATGCAACACTCTGAGCGCGAGCGGGTGCGTGTGCGTGGGGGTGGGGGTGTGTGTGTGTGGAGTGCGGTAAGTATCGACAACCAACCGTAGTCCCACCAAGACCACACCAAACCATACCAGCAAAGAAGTCAAGCTGTAGAACTACTCTGGCCTTGAAAACAAAGGAAAAAGCACGCACGGATAACATACATACACGTATTACCTATGCTCGTGGCGCACGTATACATGGACCTATAAAGGCCTAGGACAAGCCCAAGCATATCCCGTAAGGGGAGCCTATCCAAAACAGACCGAGGCCTCACACAATTCAGCCTCCAGAAAACAAGCAACCCAGTGAGAAAAGTGGGCAGGAGGCCCGAACAGAACATGTTCATTAATTAGGAGAAAAAAAAAAAAAGAAAGGAAAGAAAACAACTTTTTTTAGTAAAAAAAACAAAGCAAAACGGAAACACAACAACAAAACAAACAAAAATGAAACACAAAACATTTTTTTAGTTAAGAAAAATAAATGGGGAACCAAAGAAGCGCACGCATTTCTCTTGACAAAGATATTCGGACAGGCCCAGGATCTGGAGTTGCGACAGCAAGTTCGTAAAGGCAGAAAAAGTGGCTCCTGATCGAACACGTATTTTTCAAGCTGAGAGAGACCACCACCACCGTGGCATGCTGGAGGACTCAGAGATGTCACCTGGCGGGTGACAGAATGGCTCTCCGACAAAAGACAGCAGTATGGAAAACAGTACGGAAGTCCCTCAAAACACTGCACACAAAACTACCATGCGACCCAGTAACTCCACTAAGTGCCCACGGAGGGGGTGAAGAAGACATGTAACATGTCTATCTGTATCAACACCCACACCTATGTAGCTATAGGTACGGACACACTGTTAGCGCTCTCTGTGTCCGTACGTGTATATCTATGAGGAGAGAGAGAGAGAGAGAGAGAGAGAGAGAGAGAGAGAGAGAGAGAGAGAGGGAGAGAGAGGGAGAGAGAGGGAGAGAGAGGGAGAGAGAGGGAGAGAGAGAGAAACAGAGAGACAAAGAGTGGACAGTCACGTGAGTGCAATAGGTAAGGGAGATTAAGGCAACAAACAAACTCCCAACAGTGGTTTTGTAAGTCAACAATCAAGATTTCGATATCATGATGTCATCAAGCACCAGCACTTCTAAAGGGGCACAACGACACACAGGGCTCACTGGGCAGGGCAGTTCAGGACCCTAAAATGACCCTGAAAGCTGAAGCTCAAAAAAGCAATCTTGTTCACCTCCACGGGGGAAAAATACCGTTGTCCCACGACATTCAAAAATCGTACCAAAAGGGGGGGAAAAATAAAAAATCGTATCAAAACATTTAAAAACTCTCTTACTCACTCACCATTTAAAAGGTAGAGAATATAAAAAGAGCCAAACTACGATTTATTTAGTGGACTGTCATGGAAAGCATCGACATGAAAGCATCTGATTCATTTTGTAAAATCCTAGGAACAGCAGTTTTCAACAGTGCTCGCCTTCTTGGCGTGGTATCTTTTCTACCTCTGGATAAGCAGTCCTATTTTTTGTTTGTTTTTCTGTTTGTTTGTTTGTTGTTCCCCTAACTGAAGATCAGCCTCCAACACGATAACCCTTTGTGCTCTGTGGGTCCAGAACTATCTCTCGAAGTGCTTTTCTGAATGGGAACGTTTTCACCAACGTCATCGCCTGGAGACATCTTCAGCCTGTCCTCCCCCCCCTCCCCCCTCCCCCCTCCTCCTTTTTCTTCTTTGTATTCTTCAGCTCTCCTTGCGCTGGTCTCTCACACGGTGACAGTGTTGTCCTAGGCATGCTCAGGTGTCTCCTAACCCCATCCAAGTGGACTTCCAGTGTCATCATTTTGGGTTTCTTAGCCGCACTTTCGTCGTCCTCGGGCAATTCTTTCTTTTTATTTTCCACGGACGGGGGAGACCGGGGCTGGGGACAACACCACGACACACTGCGTGTGACCCGGAAAACAGACACATACACACCAGGCAATCACCGACAGGCTCTGAAAGAGGATCGGTCACTGGACACGGGGCACGCACGTTTGTTATTTGTGGAGTCATTGCAGACTGAACAGGCAGCAGCAAACTTTGGACTTCACGCAGCTACCGTTCATCAATTGTGGAAACTGACATTCGAAACACGTAGTTAGGCTCTTGGTGCGATTTCACCTAGTCATTGAAATGTGTACACACTGGAACCATGGAAAGTGAGACACCTCTCTCCCTCTCTCTCTCTCTCTCTCTCTCTCTCTCTCTCTCTCTCTCTCTCTCTCTCTCTCTCTCTCCCCTCCTTCCCTCCCTCCCTCCCTCCCTCCCTCACCTCATTTCTACCAAAGGTCGCCAAATGAAGACTCGTTTGTTTCCAAACCAAGTTTCCTTTCACTCAATTGGGTGGGAGCTTTCCCTAAGGATTGCATGGGAAGGTGTTATCCTCATTCGTTTTAGCAGTTTTCCTTAGAACTAGAAAATTAGAATTCTGCTGAACGATGAACATGCACCTCGCTTAAGTTTCTGCTAGGAAATCCATGCACCATGTTGATCGAATGAAAAGGAAAAGGATTTTTAGCAAGGTTTTTTTCTCCACTTCAGATGAATTTTACAGGGCGGGGAGGGGGGAGGCGAGGGGGGTCTCTGGTGTTTTTTTTTTAATTTTTAAAAAATTTTTATTCTTGGCTGTGTTGGGTCTTCGTTTCTGTGCAAGGGCCTTCTCCAGTTGCGGCAAGCGGGGGCCACTCTTCATCACGGTACGCGGGCCTCTTCACTATCGCGGCCTCTCTTGTTGCAGAGCACAGGCTCCAGACGCGCAGGCTCAGTAATTGTGGCTCACGGGCCTAGTTGCTCCGCGACATGTGGGATCTTCCCAGACCAGGGCCCGAACCCGTGTCCCCTGCATCAGCAGGCAGATTCTCAACCACTGCGCCACCAGGAAAGCCCAGGGTCTCTGTTTTTAATTTAAGGTCCTCTGAAACGTCAGTATGTGTTCGTGAACATACTCATGTGTACTATATTCCTCCATCCAATCGTCAGTCATCTGGCAGAAGGAGAGCCTCATCACCGGCAAACAACATTCCGACCCTTAATGAGAAAATATTTTTCTGGTGCTTTCGCCAAAAAATGCAAAGCCCCTTATTTAAGCTAATGACATTAAAAAGAAATCCTTAGTACCTAGGAACAGAACAAAGTGAAAGAAACACAATGCACAGACTTGGGGGAAGAAAGAAAGAAAGAGAGAGAGAGAGAGAGAGAGAGAGAGAGAGAGAGAGAGAAGAGAAGAGAAGAAAAGAAAAGAAAGAAAGAAAGAAAGAAAGAAAGAAAGAAAGAAAGAAAGAAAGAAAGAAAGAGAAAAGAAAGAAAGAAAGAAAGAGAAAAAGAGAAAAAGAGAAAGAAAGAAAGAAAGAAAGAAAGAAAGAAAGAAAGAAAGAAAGAAAGAAAGAAAGAAAGAAAGAAAGAAAGAAAGAAAGAAAGAAAGAGAAAATCTCTCAACCTAAAAGTTTTTGTAACAAACGGACAATCTGTGATTTGGTAAGTAAAATATATTTCTGGAACGTAAAGTTCTTTGAGACAAGAATGGAGAAGAAAACAAGAAAAAGACAATCAGAATTCAGAACCCTTAGAAACCTGAATCGGTCATGAACAGGAACTAGGAAGCCACGGTGAACGGGGTCCGTGACACCAGTGTTTCTGGACCGGCAAATGGATGATTCCATTCCATCATGTCTAGAAGCATACATTTTCACACAGCGTCACTTTTTCAAAATTTCTTTCCCCCAAAGTGATGCCAGAGGTGTGGAGTCATACATCGAAACATCTTTAGTTTTACAGTTAGTTTTAGTTTTACAGTTCCTTCTGTAATAAAGAGACAGAAGTAGGTCCACTGAGACTTGTTGAGCCAAGAACGTTTCCATAGGTTATCTTTGGAAACGATCTAGACGTTCCACGAATTCCCCATCATTCCACTTACGCCAACTCTAAAGTTTCTAAAGTGACCCCAAAGGTCTGGGAGAAACTCTTTTTAAGTAGACATACATACCACAACACATAACCTTTCTTAAGGAGTTCCTCCACCTAGAGCTATCGAAATCACTTGTTCTAAATCCCATGACGATGAGATGACCCGTGAACATCTCCTGAGACTTTAGACGACGTCAGCCATCACCCCCCAAGTTCTTTTTCTTGCTGACGAATTCGGTTCACTCCCGTGAACTTATTGGATTTGGGGTCGACGTAGATAGAAGAAAAGGTTGACCTCGAATGCTGATCACGCTAAAGACCTGCCTAGTTTCATAAAACCCATCCCTTGACCTTGGCTATATCTCGGCTGAAGGGTTCATCCTAGATCACGTGAACTTGCAAAAACCTTCGGGCGGGTCCCTTTCTAGTGGACTGAATTCGGGAGTGCTTCCTTCTAAGCCAGTTCAAGAGAGCTCTTTCACAAGTTAACTGTGGCACTCGGATCCGTACGTAGACACAGGCCAGCTCTAGGAGGGAGCTACAGACATACCCGTTACCGGGCCCTTTCCAGATTCTTGCACAGCAGTACCATAGAAATGAAGATCGCTTCCACAAGACTCTAAGGCTAACAAGGCAAAACGTTTTAATGAAAAGACATAGCTTGTACACAAGGGAGAAGGCGGTGTGCGGGGTGGGGGTGGGGGGTGGGGATGTGGGGGCGGGGGGGGGGGGGGGCGAGAGACAGCTCCCCGAGTCGCTTTGATCACGGAAGGGAGAGTCTGTCTCGGGATCACTGATCATTTCCGGAAATCCTCCAAATTCTTGGATCAGCAGCAGCTGGTTCCACGGTGGCTACCTATGGGGAAGAGCAAGCGCTTCCACGAGGCGAAAGAAGCGCAGGAGGATTTTCTGCAAGAAAGCACAGGAACAGATAAGGGTTAAATGTATAGTTGAGCTTCCTGTCTCGTGACAACTAGGTACAGTCGTGGGTGTCAACAGAGGTAACGTTAACCTTTTACTCCCGCGAACCTCTTTTGTGTGTGTGTGGGGGGGGTGTGGGGGGGTGTGGGGGGGGTGTGTGTGTGTGCGTGTGCGTGTGTAAGGTCCGGGTTATTGCTCAACACCCCTCATGTCATATCCCCTTGCGATGAGGTCACCCTGAGTCAGGAGTGTGCGTATCTCCGTGATGCATCTGAAAGGCACGTGTCAAGTCAACCCAAGGGAATAGTCAACTGCACCTCAAACAGTGTCTGAGCTTGCGATAGACACACCTGTCTTTCTCCAGTTTTGTCATCTCGACCGTCACCTTTGGACATTGTGGGGATGGCGCAGGCCGAGCCAGAATATCCACCATGTCTTTAAATATCAGTGAGTCTCAAGGGTGTGTGCGACCTTCACCCAGGAAGAGTGCGCCCTGATGAGCAAATTCCAGGGGACGCTGTCTAGAGCTGTGCTGCTGGAGGACCTCAGTTATCTGGTGTCCATGGGTGAGTCTGTCCACAGCCATTTATCTGATAAAAGATTACCCAGAGGAGCTTTGCGTATTCTGCCCCCCACCACGCCGATGCCTATACACTTACAGAGCATCCACATCTGCCTGAAGGGGATGTGCTTCTTTCTTTCTTTCTTTCTTTTTAATTTTTTTTTTTTTTTTCAGGATCCCACCAGGATGGACAATTTCTGGCCACAATCACACGTCTTCCTTTCTGCTCCATATCTAACACTCAGAACAGTGCAGGACACTCACCTCATGGCACGCCTGCATCCAGTGGATGGATCAACGTGATAGGTAGTTCCTAACCAGCTCCTCTGCTCTTGAAACCGTGGCAGAGTGTGGCACAACAGTCGTCATCATAGCAGACATTTTCCCTTTAAAAGAGAGTTCATGAGGATGGGGGGGTGGGGTTGGGGGGTGGGGTGGGGGGTGGTTGGCCTTCCGAGGGAGCTGATGTTATTGAATATGTTTTTCTGAAAATAATGTTCGATCCACTATGGAACAATGGATTCACCCTCGTTAGAAAAACAAAGGATTTCACAGTCTGTTTCTGGTCTGGGGCCTGAGCATCAGCAGACAGTTCCTGAATACCTGAGCCCAAAGTCAGCGTCCCTCCTGCTCTGGGGAAGGGCTGGGAGTACTTCCCCGTGCTCAGGACGCCCTTCCCCGTGGTGCTGCTCTTTAACGTTCGTTCGCCTCGCTCCTCCTCCTGACGTGAACCTGAAGACCACACGCAGGTTCCAACGCAGGGCTCCAAATCCAGGTCCATGTTTCCCACGAAACAAGTTATCGGCTGCACCAATCAGATGTGCTTTCACAGCTGGAGCAGGAGGAGAGATGAGGAGGATGCAAGAGGATTTCCCAGAGTCCTGAATCCAGGTTTACTCCAGCGAGCCTCTTTTGTGTGTGTGTATGGGGGGGTGTGTGTCTGAGACTCAGGCCCCCAGAGCCTCTGCTCTGTAGCTTGCAATGCCTGTTTTGCCCCAGGCCATTCCCCAGTCCTTTTCTAAAACGTCTGTAGGTCTGTCTCATGCGTACATACATACATACCTAGAGATCGACATTACCAGAGATTTTATAGCTTTCATTTAAAAACTTTTAGTCAGCCATGCAGCAGGTAGTACAATCGAAAATTCACTCTCTTGCTTATTTATAAAGAACTGTTGGAATAAATGAAGTTTATTTGCCTCAATGGCTAAGGCTTTTTATTATTTGTGGGGAAAGACTTTTAAGATTTGTGTTTGTCCTGAAGGAGACTGTGAATTATTGTTTGGGTGAGGGAACACTTCCAGCAGTTTGTATTCTTAAAAAAACCACTTCCCCCTCCCCTCCCCCCCCCCCCTTTTTTTTTCCTTCCCTTTGGTTTCAGGTTCTACCTCATCCAGTACACTGGCCTTAGTCTCAGGCTATTGCAGGCTGTGTTCACCTTTCGGATGTTGTAGAGATGTGCAAGATCAACACAGTTCACCCAGAGAACTGGGCAGCGGGTGCCTTGCTGACATCGAAAAGCTGATCTGCTCAGGCAATTCCTTTTCTCCTTCTCCTTCTCCTTCTCCTTCCCCTTCCCCTTCCCTTTCTCCTTCTCCTTCTCCTTCTCCTTCTCCTTCTCCTTCTCCTTCTCCTTCTCCTTCTCCTTCTCCTTCTTCTTCTCCTTCTCCTTCTTCTTCTTCTTCTTCTTCTTCTTCTTCTTCTTCTTCTTCTTCTTCTTCTTCTTCTTCTTCTTCTTCTTCTTCTTCTTCTTCTTCTTCTTCTTCTTCTTCTTCTTCTTCTTTTTCTTCTTCTCCTTCTTCTTCTTCTCCTTCTTCTTCTTCTTCTCCTTCTTCTCCTTCTTCTCCTTCTTCTCCTTCTTCTCCTTCTCCTTCTTCTTCTCCTTCTTCTCCTTCTTCTCCTTCTCCTTCTTCTCCTTCTTCTCCTTCTTC